>NW_007046133.1:741306-763105 GCF_000164805.1 Carlito syrichta
CTGCACTCCAGTCTGGGCGACAGAGTGAGACTCCAACTCAAAAAAAAAAAAGACTCCAGCTGTGTCCCAAGGAGGGACAGAGCATCTCACTGGGGCTCAGGGACCAGCCTTCCTTGGGACAGATCAGGGACCACACCTGGGGAGGATGGTGCCCACCCAGGGTCACCCAGGGACAGCAGAGAGCCAGCAGGGCCAGCACCAGAACTCCAGACTCTACTACTCCCCCCGGGCCCTCCTGGAGGCAGGGTGGGCTTCACAAACTGCCCCCTTAGTTTTCTTTCCATCCAGTCCTACTACTTAGCTGAATGTTAATTTTTTGTTTTGTACTTAAGTACTTTATTTTACAGCAGTAGCCAAGAAGTCATGAGTGCCATATACCATATGTATGATGGGTTTTTGTTGTTTGGTTGTTGTTGTTGTTTTCATAGAGACAGGAGGGTCTTCCTTTGTAACCCAGGCTGGAGGTCAGTGGCACCATCACGGCTTATTTCAGCCTCAACCTCCTGGGCTCAAGCAATTCTTCCACCTCAGCCTCCCGAGTAACTGGGATTACAGGCACATGCCACCATGCACAGCTATTTTTTTTTTTTTTTTTGTAGAGACAAGGTCTCACTATGTTGCACAGGCTGATCTGGATATCCCAGGCTCAAGTGATCCTCCTGGCTCCACCTCCCAAAATGCTGGGATTACAGGCACATGCCACCATACCCAGCCTCAAATGATTGTTCATACTCACAAAAATCAAATGCCAAGAGGCTGTGGGGGGCCAAGACTGGGCTAGGTTTGCATCTGTTCAGCCCCAGACACTTCACAGCTGGCCCCAAGCGAGGGACCTGAGGTCCAGAGCAGCCGGCAGGACCCTCCCTTCAGCAACCTCAGGCTTCTCAAGAAACTGGTTCCTCAAGCAGATAAGCTCCTCTCTAAGCATAAATCGGTTATGCTTTTCATCATGAAATTTCCAGGCACGCCTAGAAGTGGGAGGAACCGGTGCGGCGGCGTGGAACTGTCATGTAAATTTCACGGTAACGGGTGCGTTGCCGTGGTGTTTCATCTGTGTTTTGCTGAAGTCTACCTTCTTCATTTCCAGCCCTCATGATCCTCTGCTCCTAGAGATGTCAGGATGAATCATTCTTAAAACACATTCTGTTTACATAACCACGTACTGTGATCACACCTATCAAAACCATATCTCCTTCATATTATCCAATACAGTCTTATGTTCAATTTCCTGGGTTTCCTAAAACTGTCTCTGCAATTCAGCTATTCAAATCCCATCCCAACAGAGCCCTCGGACTGTACTTGTAATGTCTCTTGAATCTCTCAAAATCTAGAACATTCCACCCCCTCTTGACCAGTTAAAGACATGAGGTCTGCTGACCTATGGAAGTTCCCATATTCCAGATTTTTCTGGTCACTTCCTCAGGTGCCGTGTGTCCTGCTCCCCATCCTCCTGAATTTCTTGTAACTGGGGACTTACAAGCAAAGGGTCAGCCCCTGGAGAGGAGCTTTGCAGTGGAGGCCAGCTCACATCAAGTGGCTATGGCATCTGGCTGTCCACTAACAGTTATCCATGACAGAATTGAGCTTCTCTCATGACAGCAAGTGGTCTGCTAATGATGTGTTGTGTCCTACCAATGTATGGTTCACCATCACCGCCATCTGCAGGTTGTGTCGTCTATTGATGGAAAATCAAGGGCCGAGTTAATATCTTCATTGGGGGACAAAATGATGCTTCTAAAACTCCCTCGTTCCTTGTGCACCCTTTAGCTGGAATTCTCAGAGCCAAAGAGCTTTCCCTCTTACATGGGCCCCTGGGTGGTGGCTCTGAAATGCAGGCTGTGGCAGTCGGGATGACGCCCCACCAAGGACATCTTCATCCCAATCCCTGAACCTGCGAACACAGTGCCTTAGATGGCAGCAGGGCCTCTGCAGCTGGGTGAGATGAAGGTTTTTCAGAGGAGACTATCCAGAATTACCCAGCGGGGCCCCGAACAATCACGAGTCCTTGAAAGAGGGAGGCTGAGACATGGGGACAGAAGCAGAGGTCAGAGAGACCAAAGGACGGGAAGACGCTGCGCTGCTGGGGTCCACGGTGGAGGAGAGGCCAGGGCGCCAACACCTTGAGCAGCTGGAACAGACAGGACACATGTTCTGCCCTGGAGCCTGTGGGACCGGCCCGGCCACACCCTGGTTTCAGCCTAGTGACACTCATCTTTCCTTCAGAGCTCAGAACTGTACAATAACAGACTTGTTCCATTAAATAGGAACAAGAATACAGAGGCCAACAGAAAATAAAAGCTCAATTACTGACACATAACACAGCTTTTCCTGCTGCAAATGTGGCCACAGTGCAGATGTGTGGTGGGCCACTCAGCGAGCCGTCACTGATGGACGCTTGGGTTGCTCCCAATACACTGTCTTGGAACCTAGCAATGAACCATGGGCACATGCTCCTCTGCACGTATCAAAACAGAAATCTTCCACGCAATCACCCTGCAAGGTCTTATGCTTTTCAGGGAGACCTGCAAGCTTTGCCAGTGACCCTCAGGGCCCTGTGTTGCTTGCATGTCACTTCCCTCCCTCCCCAAAAGGTACTGAGCAAAGCTCTTCCAATGGCACCATCAACTGTGGGCCATAGACTCTAGGGCCACCCTGGCCTTCATCAGGCAGGGTCCTAGGACACCGAAAGGGTGACCAGACTCACATTAGCAAAGGGGCCGAGTACAGTGGGGGCCATGCACAGTAATGATGGGGTACCACAGGCCTGATGTGTTGGTGTCTGGGGCAACAAATTGCCACCAACTGGGCCTTCAAACAACAGAACTATCTTCCTTCCCAGTTCTGAAGTCTGGAAGCCAGAGATCAAGGTGTTGGCTGGGTAGGGCTCCCTTGGGGGCTCTGGGGGCCTCTGTTCCTGGCCTCTCTCCCAGTTTCTTAGGGTTGCCATCAAGCTCTGGGGCTATCTGGCTTGAAGCTGCGTCCCTCCAGACACCACCTCACATGGCCTTGTCACCACCTCACATGGCCTTGTTCCTGTGTCTGTGTGTCTGAGACATCCCGGCCTTCCTCCTACAGGGCCTCTGTCCTGGGTCTCTGTCCCACGTCTCTGTCCCAAGATGATCCCATCTCGAGATCTTTAACTCACGTCTGCAGAGACCCTCATTCCAGATAAGAGCCCATTCCCAGTCTCCTGATGGACATGTCCTTGGGGATACCGTCAGCCCTTGTGCCTAATGACACACCCCTGGACAGCGACATGGGGAGCCTTCACCACAGTAGGTTTAGAGGAACAGGGCGAGGATGGGTTCCCAGTGCCAGAAGGGGGCGGCAGCCCAAGGAGCCCAGCTACACCTTACATAGCATGCAGCAAGCGCTGGGGTCCTCCACCTGACCCCCTCTCTTCCCATCAGCTAAACCCAGCAGGAAACCGGGAAACCAGATACCCCAGAGAGGGGTCCCTTGGGACCAGCCTCTGCATGCAAAGCAGGGGAGAGATGAGCCAGAGGTGACTGGGGCAGTGGAGACTACTCATCCCGCATGTCCCTGTGCCTACTCCACAGGCTGCAGTCCCCTTACCCCCTCTCTCCCCATCCCCCATGTGCCCCACACCCATCTCACACCCTTTCACCTCCTCTTGTTCCAGGCGGTCGACTACGAGCTCAACAGGGCCTTCATGCTGACTGTGATGGTGTCCAACCAGGCACCCCTGGCCAGTGGGATCCAGATGTCTTTCCAGTCCACAGCGGGGGTGACCATCTCGGTCATGGACGTCAACGAGGCCCCCTACTTCCCCTCCAACCACAAGCTGATCCGCCTGGAAGAGGGCGTGCCCGCCGGCACTGTGCTCACCACGTTCTCGGCCGTGGACCCCGACCGGTTCATGCAGCAGGCCGTGAGGTGGGTGCAGGCCCAGCTTTACCTGGACCATGAGATGGGAGGGGGCCCAGCCCTGCCCGGCCATGAGGTGGGTGAGGGCCTAGCTCTGCCCTGGGCCCTCCAGGCAGGGTCCCAACGCTCAGGCCCCCACCTCCCATATGGAAGAGCCCTGGAATGCACAATGGAACCCGAAACCCGGAAGGCCCCAGACGGGCGGCTGAGATGTCCCTGATCCACGGTGTCTTCAGGTGGGAGCACCTGACAGTGAGTCGTCCATGGCTCTCGATGCCACGGTCCTGAGCATGAGTCCTGGGACAGGAGGCTGGGGTGCGTGGCCAACCAGCGACCAACTTGGGCACACCGGCTGCCCTCTCCCTCACTGTGAGGCACTGGCAAGCCACCCGCTCTCTCTGTTCCTCAGCGCCTATCTGTAAAATGAGGCCATGACAGCATCTTCCCGTGGGCCCCCATGGGGTTCAGCGCTTAGGGCTGGCGAGCGGCTGCCATGGCCTGTCCCCCGGGGAACATTGGCAGCGCCCAGAAGTGTCCCAGGGTGAGGAGGGCCGAGTCCAGGTAGCCCCACCTCCTGCTCATGTCCTTCCCTGCAGATACTCGAAGCTGTCGGACCCAGCCAACTGGCTGCACATTAATGCCACCAATGGCCAGATCACCACGGCAGCCGTGCTGGACCGTGAGTCCCTGTACATCAAGAACAACGTCTATGAGGCCACCTTCCTGGCAGCCGACAACGGTGCGTCCCACTTGGGGGGCAGCTGTCTCCATGGCCATCCTGTGGCCTCGTCCTGTGGGCTAGGATGGACGCTAGCCAGGGGGCCCCCCAGAAGCCAGAGGGTCCGCTGCAGGGTGAGAGTGGACAGGACAAGGGGTGTCTGGGCAACCAGCTTCATCACTCAACACTCGTCAGGGCCCCCAGTGGCACCCTCCACCCACTCAAGCCCTGAGCATCCTGACTCCCATTCCTCCCTCGCACCCTTGTGGGCACTCACTCCAGCTATCACCATCACTCACTCGCTCACAGGCACCGAGGGCAACAGGGATAGTAGCTGCCAAGCCAAGGCTTGTCCCTGCTTTGTCCTCACTAGTTCTGCACCCTCAATGGCACCTCAGTTTCCCTGTCTGTAAGCTGAGGCACTGGGACCAGAGCCACAGTTTTCAAACGTCTGTAGCTGGCAGCCTCGCAAAGGGCTGTCTCTCAGGGATGCCAACCCCAGACTCCAGACCCTGGGATGCTGCCACCTGGGCTCTGGACACCTAGGACATGGAACTCCATGGCCCTCAGTCACAGTATAGGGACATGAGAACCACCAAGGCCCTGGGAGCCTGGGGAGGGGGGTGGCAAGGCCCTGAGACAGGTAGCATGGAGGAGAACCCTGGGGCCTTGGACGGGAGGGTGACGGGTTAGGCAGGTGTGGGAAGAAAGTTCGAGAGCATTTGGGGCTTTTTGAGGGAGGTGGGCCGGTGTCTCAGGGGTGGCCGTGCCCCCTGGGACCTGCAGTGCTCAGCAGATAAGCTGGGCCCTCTCCTGGGTCAGTCACCCTGCAGGGGGCGGGGAGGCAGAGCAGGTGGGAGTGAAGATTCTGGACCCAGAGGTCAGTCCAGCGCCACCACTCGTTGCAGGAAGAGACCTGACCTCTCTGTGCCTCAATTTCCTCCTCTGCAAAGTGGGGGTCCCTAGTGCCCCCAAGAGTCAAATGAGTCAGGATCACCTGAGCCCTGAGGACAGGTCCAGCCCAGATGAGCACTGGACCCAGGCTTGTCTGACCATGACTGCCACTGTCACTGTTGGTCCTTGAGCATTGGCCACCCGCCCATGGCTTTTCATCCATGGACAGGATACAACCTGCACTGCACAGTGACATTCCGAACATGCCAGCAGGAGCCTGGTTCAGCAGGTGATAATGGTAGTAATCTCAGTGAGGTTGAGGTTTATGTCCTCTCACATAAAAAAAGGCTGAGCCAGGTGCAGCGACTCACACCTGTAATCCCAGCACTTTGAGAGGCTGAGGCGAGGCGAGAGGATTGCCTGAGCCCACAGGTTTGAGACCAGCCTGGGCAACATGGCGAGACCTCATCTCTACAATAAATCAAAAACAAAAAAATTAGCAGGGCATGGTAGTGCATGCCTATAGTTCCAGCTACTTAGAAGGCTGAAGCAGAAGGATCACCTGAATCCAGCAGGTCAAGGCTGCAGTGGCTGTAAGTGTGCCACTGCACTCCAGCCTGGGTGAAACAGAAAGACTGCAACTCAAAAAAATTTTAAAAATTAAATTAAATTTTAAAAGGCTGAAGGCCTGGCACTATGGCACATACCTATAATCCCAGCACTTTGGGAGATGGAGGTGGGAGGATTGGTTGAGCCCAAGAGTTCAAGACCAGCCTGGGCAACATAATGAGACCTTATCTCTACAAAAATTTAGCCAGGCATGGTGGCATGCCTGTAGTCACAGCTACTACTTGGGAGGCTGAGGCAGGAAGATCGCCTGAGTCCAGGAGGTAGAGGCTGTGGTGAACTGTGATCACACCACTGCACTCCAGCCTGGGCCACAAAGTGAGACCCTGACTCAAAAAAACAAAAGAAGGCTGGAGGCAGAAAGGTCAGGTTTGAGACCTGGGGCTTACTCTCCACCCACCGTCCCTCGCACCCATGACATGTCCAAAATGGCTGCTGGAGGTCCAGCCATCACAGCCACAATCTGACAAACAGGAGGAGGAGCTGGGAGGGTAAGGGCATCCCCTGCCCTTCTGAGGACTTCCAGGAGGAGTCAAGCAAGGCCTCCACTCATGGCTCACGAAGGCCAGACACATTCACGCAGCCACACCGATGCAAGGGCTGCTGGGAAAGCTGGCTTCTAGGTGGGCAGCGATGGTCCAGGGAAAATGTGGCAATGGAGGTCTTTTATTAGAAGAAACTGGAAAGTCCACTGAGGACCACTCAGCAGTCTCTGCCCCAGGGACAGGAGAGAAACCAGCCCAGCAGATCACTTCAGGCAGTAAGAAGTGCCAGAAAAACCAATGAGAGGATGGGAGACAGTGGCAGACACCCTCCTCCCGCCACGGCTATGAGGAGCTGACCCTGAGGCCAGACCAGCGTGACCAGAGGGAGTTAGCCAGGGGGAATGGGGTGGGGATGCCCCAGAGCTGGGAAACAGTGCAGGACAAGGCCCCAAGGCAGGAAGTGCTGGGAGGTTCCTGGAGTGGTAGTGACTAGAGCTTCCTGAGTGAGAGTTGCAGCTTCACAAAGGCTGGTCTGCTCAGAGGAAGTCTGGGATGAGGCAGCTGCCCACTGTCCCCAAGCCACTGGGGTCCAGGAAGGCTGGGCCATGCAGCTGCCTGTGAGTCCTGGACCTGGGGGAGCGGGGGGAGACCATCTCCCCTGACGTCCCTTCTGCGGCAGCATGGGCACTGAGGTTAGGCGCTGAGAGAACATGGCAGTGCTCGCAGGGAGCCGGCCAGGCATGCAGGCTGGACGGCGTTCCCAGGGTCACAGAATCCATCTGTGTGTCTCCCAGTCACCCACTGTGTCATCAGCTCCTTCTCAACGCAGTTCCAGAGGCAGCACCACACTGTGTCACCTTGACTGAAAGCTGATGCGTTTTCTGGGAGATTAAAGAGAAGTCCTGTAGGACATATTTGTACCCACTTCACCCGCCTCAGCCACAGAATGTGACTGTTAGTGTCAGGGCCAGGGGTGCCATCAGAAGGCAGAGCCACAGCCAGACCATCGCTGCTGCCACCACCCCCAAGCCTGGAGCAGGGACGTTCTGGCCTCCCAGACCACATCCACCAGCACCCTGGCCTGGGCTGAGGCAGGCCTGGACCCCGGGGGATCTGGGGACAGGATGGCCACAAAGAGCTTTGGGGGTCAGTGGAGCACCTCTCTATACTGAGGCCAGAGGCCAGCAGGCCCCTGCAGAGGCCACTGTGGCCTGGAAGCACCCTGGATCCCCAGCTCAGGCCGAGGACCTATCCTTCTCACAAGTACCCCCAGGGCAGCAGCTGTCATCTTGGCTGTGCACCAGGCTCAGGGCCTGCAGCCCAAAGCGCTGCTGGGGGCAGGAAGGTGCGAGAGGCATGGAGGGCTCAAAGATACCAGAGGGCAGGTCCCAGCTCACGGGGGCCTGTGTAGAGCCCCTCCCTGTGTCCCAGGGGAGCGGGGTCCCCAGTGTGTGGTTGTGACCACAGTGGCCCTGAGCTTAGCGAGTGCATCTCCTGCAGCTGCACGTCCAAAGAGGGTGTGTAGTGTGGGCGTCACACGAAATCTGTGCCCCATGTGTGTGCACACATGTGCGTGTGTGCATGCGTATGTGCATACACATGTGTGTGTGGCTGTGTGGCTATGGCCACGTGCCTGGTGGTGTCTGCTGAGATGCCGTGTGCAGTGTCATGGCAGCCCCTGGCACAGCTGCGTGTCGGTGTAGGTGTGGAGATGTGGCCGGGCTGGGTCCACCCGTCATGCAGCTGTATGGAGGTGGCCGTCCCTCATGTCTGGCTGTGGGGCCGGGGGGTGTCCCTGCGTGTGCTGTGCATGGTTGTCCCTGTGCCTGCCCTGCGTGGGCTGCGGGTGGCTCCCAACACACCAGGAGAGGCCCCGAGCCATCACGCATGTGTATCCCGCAGGGATCCCTCCGGCCAGTGGCACCGGGACCCTCCAGATATATCTCATCGACATCAACGACAACGCGCCTGAGCTGCTGCCCAAGGAAGCGCAGGTCTGCGAGAAGCCCAGCCTGAACGCCATCAACATCACCGCGGCCGATGCCGATGTGGACCCCAACGTCGGCCCCTACGTCTTCGAGCTGCCCTTTGTCCCAGCCGCTGTGCGAAGGAACTGGACCATCACCCGCCTCAATGGTGAGCCTGTTTGGCCCAAGCCTGCTGGCGGCCCAGGGGACAGTCCTCCGAGGAGACCATCCAGCCTTCACCCCCAGACAGCCACCAACAAGGCGGGGACATCGGCCACACTTCAGTCGTTCAGCCCCACCCACCCTGCCCCTGACCAGGCCACCTGGTCATGCCCTGTGTCTTGCTGCTTTAACAAACACAGCCACGCACGACTCCGCAGCGTCACCACATCACCTTGGTGACTTTCTGTCCCCTTATCAATCGACTGGATCCTGACACATGAGCTTCCTTGGGAAACTTTCATGGACGTGGATTTGCTGTGTAAAAGGGTATCAAAATTCTGACGTCTGACAGCCCCGCGGAAACGTTTTCCCAAGACGGACCCACATTCATTCCCACCAGGAGGGAGCTTGTATCCTCAAACTTGCACCAGCACCAAACAGGGTTGTTTAAAAAGCATATTGAAAATTTAATGGCTAAAATCAGCTTCCATTTGCATCTCTTGATTACCCTTAGAAATGTTTTTCTACGTGTATTGTCCATTTTTATTTCTTCTGTGAAATGCTCAATGCCTTTGCCTATTTTTCACTGGGGAGGGTTTTTCTAATTGATTTGGTAAAACTCTTTATATATTCAGGAAATTATTTCTTCATCCTACATGTTGCATTGCTTTTTTCTTGCATCTTCAATTGTTTTTGTTTTTGCTTTTTTCTTGAGTTGGAGTCTCACTCTGTCCCCAGGATGGAGGACAGTGGAATGCTCACAACAGCCACAGCCTCAACCTGCTGAGCTCAGGTGATCCTTCTGCCTCAGCCTTCCAAGTAGCTGGAACTACAGGCTCATGCCACCACAGCCAGCTAATTTTTTTATTTACTATAGAGACAAGGTCTCACCAAGTTGCCCAGGCTGGTCTTGAACCCCTGGACTCAGGCAATCTTCTTGCCTCTGACTCCCAAAGTGCTGGGACTACAAGCTTGATCCACTGAGCCTGGTTTTTTTTTTTTTTTTTTTTTTTGAGCCATAGTCTCACTCTGTCGCCCAGGCTGGAGTGCAGTGGCACGCTCACAGCCACCCCAGCATTGACCTGCTGGGCTCAGGCAATCCTTCTGCCTCCGCCTTCCAAATAGTTGGAACTATAGGAGCTTGCCACCCCACCCAGCTAATATTTTGTTTTATTGTAGAGATGACGTCTCACAAAGTTGCCCAGGCTGGTTTCAAATCCCTGGGCTCAGACAATTCTCTTGCCTTGGCCTCCCAAAGTGCTGGGATTATAGGCTTGAGCCACCATACCCGGCCTTTTTTTTTTGGAGTCAGGGTTTCACTCTGTCACCCAGGTTGGAATGTAGTGTCATGATCATGCTTCACTGCAGCCTCGACCCCCTGGGCTCAGGTAATTCTTCCACCTCGGCATACCAAGCAGCTGGGACTGCAGGTACTCACCACCATGCCCAGCTAATTATTTTTATTTTTTATAGAAATGAGGTCTTGCTATGTTGCCCAGGCTGATCTTGATCTCCTGGACTCAAGCAATCCTCCTGCCTCAGTCTCCCAAAACGCTGTGATTACAAGCATGAGCCACCATGCCCAGCCTCCAGTTGTCTTTTAACTTGATGTGGAATAGTGTGTGTGTGTGTGTCTGTGTGTGTGTGTGTGTGTGTGTGTTTATGCATACATGTACCAAGCAGATATTTTAGACCTTTTTCTTTTGCAGTCTAGCTCGGGCAGGAGGACCCCATCTCTGACTGCTTTCTGTTATCTGCACCAGGTGACTACGCCCAGCTCAGCCTGCGCATCCTGTACCTGGAGGCCGGGATGTATGATGTCCCCGTCATCGTCACAGACTCTGGGAACCCTCCCCTGTCCAATACATCCATCATCAAAGTCAAGGTGTGCCCATGTGACGACAACGGCGACTGCACCACCATTGGCGCGGTGGCCGCTGCAGGGCTGGGCACGGGCGCCATCGTGGCCATCCTCATCTGCATCGTCATCCTGCTGAGTGAGTGTGGCTGAGCGTAGGTGGGGGCATCGCGGGTGTGTGTGCTGTGTCCTCGGGATCCCAGGGAGGACTGGGTAGAGAAGGCCCCGGCTTGCCCGCAGCCCGGGGGTCCCCACCTCATCCTATCTGCCGAGAACCTTCCAGAAACCCAACTGCACTGGCCCACGTGGTCACAGGTCACTGGGGCCTCCCATTGCTCTCAAGTCCTAGTGTAGGGCCAGCCTGATCCCACAGTTCAGCAGTATCTTCCATACCTGGCCCCTTTCCATCACTCCACTCTGCCTCCCTTTGTCCCAGTCCCAAGGCTGGCTGCCCTCCTGGAACTGCCATGCTGGGGAAGGCTGGCCCTGCCTGGCAGCATCCCCATGCAAAGTCCCAGGACACCCTCTGATTGGACTAGCTCAGACCACATGCACTGCTTGGAGCCAATCAGCAGCAAGGGAATAGAGTGTGCTTATTGGGCCTGCCCAGGTCACATGCCCTAGTCCTTTGATTGGACAAGTGTGAAATCACATGCATGTTTTGGAACCAATCACCGGCTAGGGAAGAGTGTCTACTCATTGTCTCTATCCAGGTCACATGCCCTAGTCCTCTGACTGGACTACCTCAGGTTACATGCACACCTTGGAGCCAATCACCAGCCAGGAAACAGAGTGTGCTTATAGGCTCTGCCCAGATCACATGCCCTAGTCCTCTGATTGAACTAGCTCAGATCACATGTATGCCTTGGAGCCAATCACCAGCCTGGGAACAGAGTGTGTTTATTGGCTCCACCCAGGTCACATGCTCTAGCCCTTTCTTGGGATTTCTGGAACCATGTCCATTCCTGAACAGGAGTGAGGGCTGTGGGGGGAGGTGGGAGGATTCTTAGAAAAGACCCAGATGCCCCTACCTCCCACCCTCCCACCTGGACAGAAGCTTGTGATAGCCCAGGGATCCTGGTGGGCGGCAGGGAAGGGAAGGGTGGGGCAGAGGGCCTGGGTGCCACTTCTTCAGTTCACGCCCAAAGCAGAAGGTCCCCACTACACGCCAGAACAGGCAGGATCCATAGACAGGTCTTGCCGGGGCCTTCTGCAAACCTAGCCTTGTGGCTGCCTGGAGACCCCAGGGACTGGAGTTAGCCTCATCCAGAGACTTTTTTTTCCCCCATGTCCAGTTCTGTCACCCCTCTAAATGCCAGCTTTTATTTCTGAGACTTGTTTTGACAACTACTGTCAGCGTAATGGACTTGTTTTATGGCCAAGAGCTGAAAAGTCCCACAGAAGTCAGGAGGTGGCTCCATGGCAGGGGCAGGGCCACATGCTCACAGATGTTCCCTGATCTGAAGATACCCCAAGTCCAGCCAGGTGCCCATATTCAGAGCACCCATCGTGGAGATGGGGTGTGAGACCCTGACTCAACCTGGCTGGGGAGGACACCCGGGGAGGGGTGGGGTCAGGGACATGCCTGGGGGCCCAGCTTCTGCCCAGTCCTGGGCACCTCAGCCCCACTGGGTGCGTTGGGGGCTACTTAGGGGGCCTCGCCCTTCTCCCCACTACACCTCATCCATCTCATCTCCAGGGAACGTTTCTGAAGGGCCAGCTGTGGGCGTGAAACTGGCCTTGGGCCTGTTGGGCCTGTGGCATTTGGCTTGTGGCTTTCGTCCTGCTGAGACCAGGTTGTAGGTTCAGGTTCTTGTTTAGCCACTCCTCCCTCCCAGTCTTCGGTTTCCACTCTGCAATCTGGACCTGGTCAGGAAAGGTCCCTGGCCGCCACTTCACACTGCATGGAAGATGCTGTCAGCTACTCATGGCACCCCTCCCTCCAACCCACACTCAGCTTCAGACTCCTTATCACAGTGCTCAGGTAACCACTCCAGTGAATCAGGTTGGCAGAGAACAATCCTCCTGACCAAGTGGCTGTGGGCTCCTCCAACCTCCCAGCTCACCCCTGCACCACTTAGGAGTGCACCTGTCACTTCTGAGCCTCATCTGTGCATCTGTGAAGTGGGAGATAATGGGAGGCTGTGGGGAGGTGCAGTGGAGGGACGGGCCCACGCGGCTGCCGGGCATGGGCAGTGGCATCTCCTCCTGGAGTCCACGCTGGCTATAGTCCCTGTCCTTCCAGACTGAGACTCGCAGAGCTGAGTGGAGAGGGCACGTGCGGACAGGTGAATGGGTGACTAGGCTCTCCCTGCATGCACAGGCACCCAGGGCAGAACACACAAGGGCATCAGGGCCAGGAACCTGGACCCAACTCCAGAGGGCAGGAAAGGGACCCGTTCAGGTTGGGGGAGAGGGTCCCCTCCATTCACAAGTGGGGAGGGCAGGGCATCCCTTTAGTGTCCACACACACCTGACCTTCCAAGTATGCACCCCAGTTCCTCTGGCTGGTGAGGAAAGCCCCCCGGGACACCCCTCACTGCCGCCCAGGAAGGAGGACCCTGGGCTCCCCTCTCCTCCCAGTCCCCTGCCAGGGCTCCCCTCCTCCAACGTGGGGGTCCTCTCCTGCCCACTATGATCCTTCCAAGACACTGTGCCAAAAGCCCTCCCCAACTACCCCTGCCAAATCCCCCACCTCCTGCTGTGGGAGCAGGACCCTCAGAAAGACTGGTGGGCCTCCACCCACGTCCTCCTGCCCCCACACAGTGAGGGGTGCGCTGAGTCAGCTGCGTCCTCAACGGGGCAAGGGAGGAGGGAAAGTCATCAATAAATGTCTCTTAAGACCATCCAGTGCCCAGCGGTGGGCAGGATGGGGCCATGCAGTTCTGGCCTGGGAACTGCACACACATGCAGGCTCACATGTGGGCACACACACTATGCACATGTACTAATATGTGCATTCATACCCACATCTGCACATGTGTGTACACACAGACACACATGAAGACACAGACATGAACACAAAGACCTGTGTAAGCAGATGTATGTGCACATAGACACACATGAGCCCATACACCATACACTAATCAACACACAGACATACACATGTGCATACACACATATACATGTGCTTACACAGACATGTGAAACATGCATGCATTCACTCATGCACATGAACTACACATGCACAGGTGTGTGCACCTTGCACATCCAAACATGTTTGCACATGTGCATGCATGTGTTGCACATGCATGCCTATACACACAGAATCACACAGCCATGTTGGGCGCACACCTGCATGTGCACGCCCATGCAGACACACATGACAAGCAGGCACGCACACACAGTCTCACACATGCCCCTTGCTCATGGTGGCCCTTCCTGCAGCCATGGTCCTGCTGTTCGTCGTGTGGATGAAGCGGCGGGAGAAGGAGCGTCACACCAAGCAGCTGCTTATCGACCCCGAGGATGACGTGCGCGACAACATCCTCAAGTATGACGAGGAGGGCGGTGGTGAGGAGGACCAGGTGAGGCTGCACCACATCCCCGCGTCTCAGCAGGGCTCGCTGGCAGTTCTCATGGCAGCACCAGGGCCTTCTTGGTGGTGACAAGGGACACGCAAAGACAGGCGGGGCACGTGGCCTCCCAGCCCTTGGTGCCTGCCCATATCTGCCTGTCCAGCCCGGGTTGTGCTCCTGCATCCTCATGAGGGACCCACGGCCCTCCCCATTCTCACCCACCTGCAGCTGGGACCCCAGCCCAGCGCTGCCCTGTGCCCTGGAGGGGGCGGGGAGCATGCTGCGTGCGGTCAGGTGACCAGGATTGTGCACAGGCTCCCGGGAGTGGGTTACAGGGGGCTGCTGAATGGAATCCGGGGCTGCCATTGGCCACTGGGTGACTTGGGGCAAGTTCTTAACCCACTAAAGCTCATACCCTGCCACCCCCCAACACGGGCATAGCCAAAGCTCAAGAAGCGTGGACTGTAGGCAGCGGGAGGCCTGTCTTCACTGCCTGAGCATACAAGCGCGTGGCTGGTGAGCAACGTGGGCGCTGGAGTCACCCTGGGAGGGGGCCAGGCTATCCAAGGCAGGTGCCACAGTCCTCACCCCTGCCTGGAATTTGGGAGGATGGGAGGGTCGGAGCAGGTGTGGGACAGGACTGCAGTGATCCGGGGACAGGCATGACAGTGGCACACATGGCCCCAGTCCCAGGATGGAACACGAGTGGGCTCGGTGCCTTCTCTGGTGTCCGCTCCTGCCCTGACAGCCCCTGACCCCGTCCACCCCTCCCCAGGACTACGACCTCAGCCAGCTGCAACAGCCAGAGGCCATGGAACACGTGCTGGGCAAGGCCCCAGGGGTGCGGCGGGTGGACGAGCGGCCAGTGGGTGCCGAGCCCCAATACCCCGTCAGGCCCGTGGTGCCGCACCCTGGTGACATCGGCGACTTCATCAACGAGGTGGGTGCTTGGCAGGCGTCCCCCTAGTCACAGAATCCTGTTCATGAGCACTGACGGAGGCGTCCACTCACCAGGCGGCCAAGTGTGGTGAGGGACCAATCAGACCTGGGTTGGAGGCCCGGCCTGCCAGCTCAACAACCTCGGGCCAACCACCTCCCCCTGTCCAAGGACTGATTCCCACCAGGATCAGGGTAAGGATGCAGCCGCAGGGCTTAGCACACAGCAGGCGGTGCCGGGGAAGGCCAGGCTTTAGAAACAGTGGAGGCAGGGCAGTACTCAGTGCGGTGAACCCTCCAGCCCCACCCTCAGACACGGCCCAACCCCTTGCGAACAGCCTTCCCGGTCTCTGCCCACGTCTGACACCCAGGCAGGCACAGGCTCAAGCACACCGGGTCTCAGGCAGGACCCAGGCCAACCCACGTTCCCTCCGCCCCTCCCCATCCCCCTCCAAGTGTCAGGACACAGCAGGTGGGAACCATCCCAGAGGCGGCCTCCTTCAGGTCATTTGGGGTTTGGACACCCACCCCGACATTTGGAATTTGAAGATGACTTAGCATCAAAGGCAACAAACAACACACCCCAGCCTTAGATTGTCCCCTGTGCAAGAAAGTTAGAAATGCATCTTTATTTATTTGAATCAATGTCTCACTCTGTTGCCCAGACTGAAGTGCGGTGGCACACCACAGCCTCCACCTCCTGGGCTCAGGTGATACTCCTGCCTCAGCCTCCCGAGTAGTAGGGACTACAGGTACATGCCACCAGGCTCGGCTAATTTTTTTATTTTTTGTAGAGATATGGTCTCGCTATGTTGTCTGCTTTAAAAGAATTGATTTAGACAGAAGGTAACCCAGGGAGTGATTCGGCAGAGATATGGAAAGACTTCCCAGAACATTCTCCCGGGTCAGTGATGAAATTTCCACAACCCAACAACACATGACAATGTAACAACATTGTGAAGACCCCAAAAAGTATGCTCTCCCATTCTATAATTGAAAGCCCACTTTTAAATAACTCTTAGAGAACATTATAAATGAAAATGAGAAACCATTCCGTACTGGGGGACACTCAGAGAACCGTTCCCAGGGTTCCGTTCACAGTGGGAAATACACACGGATAGAGAACTGAAAGGAAGGAGCGAAAAGGAATGAGCTCTCACCTCAGGAAGCCAGAAAAGGCAGCAAAGTAAACCCAAGGGGAAAGATCACCAAGAGAAAGGTAATGAATGATGGCAGAGGCCGGGTGCAGCAGCTCACGCCTGTAGTTCCAACGCTTTGGGAAACCGAGGCAGGAGGATCACTTGAGGCCAGGAACTCATGACTAGCTGGGAAACAAAGCAAGATTCCATCTCTGCAAAGAGTAAAAATAATTAGCCAGGTGTGGTGGTGACGCCTGTAGTCCCAGCTACTCAGGAGGTTGAGGCTGAAGGATCTCGTGAGCCCAGGAGTTGAAGGCTGCAGTGGGTTATGATGGTGCCACTGCCCTCCAGTCTCAAAAAAGGGGGGAAGGCATCAATTAAAAGAAGAAGGCTTCAAAGTGGCATGGGAGGGATCGGTCCTCTGTGCACCCAGGCTGTGCAATTCAGTCCTAGACCTGGTGGCACCCAAAATGTCATACAAAGTGAAGCCAGCATCCTTCCTCCATCTCTAAAAAGGAAAGGGACCTGAATCCCAGTGTGAGGCCACCTTGTTCCCTCCCAGAGTCTGAGAACGTGTTTTTAGCAAAAAATGCACGGGTATTAACTAGCCAACCCTTCCCTTCCTGGGTGTGGAGAAAAGCCCTGAGGCCATCTGAAGGTCAGGCAAGCACAGCTGGCCCCAGAAGCCTCTGTCTCTGCCCTCCATGCCCCAGAAGTTGAAGAGGAAGAGGAGGAAGAGGAGGAGGGGGAAGAAGAGGAGGAGGAGGAAGAGAAAGGGGAGGAGGAAGAAGAGAAACAGAAGGAAGGGCACAGGGGAGGAAAAAGGGGATGGAGAGGAGGAGCAGGCCCCAGGTCAGCTGTCCTGTCTGGGTGACCCTGGGTGTGCCTGGTGGCCCAGGAGGCCCCCACACACACTCCCCCCAACACACCACCATCATATCCCATTCGCTTCCATAGCCAGGAGCCATGTTTGCGCCTTCCACCCACTAGAATTTATTTTCAGTTTGGATTACTTTCCGATCTCAGCTTGGGTTTCCCCAAAAGCAGACCCAGAGACATGATTTGAGGGCTGATCCCGGGGAGCTTGGGTGGGGACTGAGGAAGCCATCCTGCTCTGGTAAGGAGCCACCAAGGTGCATCCAGCGGGCGACCACCGTGGGAACTAGGCTCTGTCCATGGGGGTCCCCCGGGAGCCAGCACAGAACACACAAGGCAGAGTTGGCCCATCATGGGGCGAGGGAGTTGGGACGTGTGTCCACCTCTCCCACGGTCACCCAGGGCCCCTCTGCTGGCCACACGTGGAGCAGATGCTGGTGGTGGAGGATGTCCCAGCACCGGAGGGAGTTCAGGACTCCAGCCACCCCTGCTGCATTGCCAAGTCTTGTTCGGGGGGCAGTATCGAACTTAACAACCACCAACTTCTGACTCCTGGCCACCCAGGGCCACATTCCCTGAGGTCGAGAGCCACCTGCCCCTTTGCGGGGCTGAACTCTAGCCACAAGCTGCACCCAGCCCTCTTTCCTCATCTGCTATGTGACTGCTGCTGGCATCTGAGTGCTGCCTCCAACACTCCCACCTCACTTTCATAAATGCCCTTCCCTACTCAGCCCTCTGAAATGCCCTGCAGTTACACTCAGAGAGCACTTCCTGGGCACCTGCTGTATGCAAGGCCCAACTTCATCTTCCGCCCTGCCTCCTGCCTCCTCTTCTAGGGGCCTCCCCGTTCTGTTCCTCCAGACCCCTGGGGCCAAGACCATACACCATGCACTCTAACCCCATGTCTGTGACCCCCCCCAGGGACTCCGGGCAGCTGACAATGACCCCACAGCACCCCCCTATGACTCCCTGCTGGTGTTTGACTACGAAGGTAGCGGGTCCACCGCGGGTTCCGTCAGCTCCCTGAATTCATCCAGCTCCGGCGACCAAGACTACGATTATCTGAACGACTGGGGACCACGGTTCAAGAAGCTGGCGGACATGTATGGAGGCGGCGAGGACTAGCGGACCTCACGTCCTTGGGCCAGAGGAGGGGACTGGACAGAGGCGGCTGGTCTTCCCGGCGCCCACAGCCGTGTCACTAGTGGTGTTAGGAGGTCCCCCCGCCCCCCATTGAGCTGTCCAGCATGAAACTCACCCTGCCAGACCCGCCTGCACGCGGCCGCCACCCGCCACGGGCCGGCTGATCACGGAAGGAAAGCGAGAGGCACTCTGTCTTCACTTGAATTTCTTAGAACAGAAGCACTGTTTTAAAAAAAATGAAAGTGCCTTTTGGTACATGTATCAGATTCCCTCAAACTCAGGAGTGACCACAGTAAGCAGACAGGCCAGCTCCCAACCTCCCGTCCCCGGCAGCCACTGCCCCCTGCCGGTCCCAGCTCCGAAGGCATCCATCAAGGAATGGGGAGAAACTGTCTTTCTTTCCTTTTTTCTTTCTCCTGTTTTTGTCTTTTATTAAGAAAAGGAAAGGGGGTGACTCATTTGAAAAAAGCTGGGGTTCAAATCCCAGCAACCTTTGCTGTAGCCAGCTGGGGTCTCCTGGACCCCCTGGGGGTTCCCAAGGCAGTAGGAATGGCTTGGCCTTCAGTGCTGCACAGGACACTCTCCAGGCGGGTCAAACCCCTGAGGACCACAAGGAAGACTGTGTGGACCTGTCCTTTCCATCCCATCCCGGATGCCACAGGAGCTGGAGTGGGTGGGGTCCCAGGGACTATCCCAGATGCTCCCCACCTCTGCCCTTGACTGCCTCCAGACCCCCAGGTCAGGGCCACCTGTCACCCCGAAGGCCACCCAGGTCCCCTGGCCGAGGTTCAGGAGAGTTTGTTGCCCCAAGAAGCCACAGCCCAAGGCAGTCAGCATCCTGGAGACCCTCGCTCAGCCCTCTGTACCCGGCGACCCGACACAGGGACTCGTCAGAGGCCCAGCATACGCATCAGTCCAAGCCCCTGGATACTCCCAACACCTCTGTCCATCCCCCGGGACTGTGCGGGTGGCGGTTCCCAAGGACCTCATCCATGGCTGGGGGCAGGTGGGCTTGGTGACCAGAGCTCACCCCAGCAGGTCCTACAGCCTCTCTCCTTCCCAGCTCATCTGGACCTAATGCCTGTGACCCTGTGTGGACAGCAGGGGAGACCCCATCTCACCGAGCCCCGCCTGTCTCATGGAGGCCATACATACTGCAGAACGCAAACATTCCTTCCTCTGACTAAAGTCCTCAGAAGCTGTGGCTGGGCCGGTTTTGCTGCCATCCCCAGAGCTGACGTTGCTTTCCCCATGGGTGGTCTGACTCTCAAGCCAGATTGGGGGAGCAGGGAGGTCACTTCTGCAGGACAGCGTGAGGGGCTGAGTCCCAGGATCCTGGAGAGCCCACGGCAGCTGTGACCACGGGTGAGAAAACGACCCAGCACACTCCTCTCCAGGGAAGGGCCTTCTAGGCATGATAGCGCCTCTACCAGGCGGGAGGCAGTCCCCTAGGGAGGAGGCCTGTGCTTGGTCACTTTCTGACTCAGCCCAGAGAATTGACAACACATTCCCCAAGGAAGGGGTGAGTGTCAGTGGCCCCTTGAAGAGAGGGTGGTCCCGGCATTGAGAGAGAACAGGGAACCCCCTCCCCCGAGCCCTGCCCACACCTGTGGCTCAGGTCAGCCTGGAGAGGGCTGGGGCAGTCAGGGTACCTGTGGGATGGCACAGTCTCCACTGGGATCTCTATTCCATTGCCTTCCTCAGCCTATGGGCTTTTCCTGTAGCTAAGGTCATCCCTTTTCTAAACAGCATTGGCCTTGAGTGCACACATGTGTGCCATGCTCGTGGCATGTCCCCACTGGACGTCAGGGTCCCTCCCCAAGCCAAATTCATCACCAACTCTGTCCATTCTCCACAGAGCTGAGCTGGGGTCACCCACTCTGGCTCTGTCCATCGGGCCCATGTGACCGCCAGGGAGGGAGGAGGGACACTGTGTCACACTCTGGGGCACCCCATGCAGATAGCCAGCCCAGGAGATGGCTGCATGGAGGTCAAGGGACAGCCTGTGGGGGCATTGGGACCAGGCCTAAGCTGTGCTATGCAAACGAGTGGTCCTTCACCTGGGCCGAGGCCATGGGGGTGCTGGAATTCTCTATTTTGGGAAGTCCTTCCTTCAGCTCACACTCCCCAAGGTGTGTGAATGGCATGTTCTAAGTGTGACATCACCCGGGCTCACATTCCCGGGTCGGATGTGCCAGACCCAGCCCAGGACTCGACTGCAATCCTACTGGCTCCACCCCACTGCCCGGGAGACCTGGGCACCGCAGCTGTGCCCACCTCCCCACTGGCGCTGCCACTCCCGGCACTGCCAAGCCCTGTCACATTTTGCCTAAATCACACAGGCTGAAGCAGCAGCACTAGCTGGAGGCACATCCATGGGGGGCCTCCCATGCCCCTGGGCCCCCTGCCCTCCAGAGAGCTGGACTGCTTCCCCTCCACCCCTGCCCACTCAGCCCCTGGGGGCCAGAGAAGGCCAGGGTTCCCATCGCCTCAGAGCCATCTCTGAACTCGAGTTAGCATTAGCGGAGCATATAGTTGGTGTCAAACATCTCTCTTCCGTAGCTTGTAGATATGACGGTCTGTGATCAGGGGACCCAGAGGCCAGGAGGCCAGGAGGACCCCACTGCTAGAATGCAAGGACATGGTTTCATTTCTTAGGGACTACTTATTCTGCCCACAGGATAAACCTGAGCTTCAGGGCCGAGAGGGGATAGCCTGGCCTCTTTCCATGGACCACCCAGCTGGGCCACGTGGCCTGGGTACCCTAGCGCCTGGCCCGCAGGTTTCTCTCATCTTTCAGCACATTCAAATGCTGGGCCTCCCACCACCCAAGTGTCTGAGCAATGGCCAGTTAGTTGCCAAGCTCAGAGATACCTGTGTCCCCGGCATGAGTACCAGCTGACGCACACAGCCCATCCAGGCGGCAGCTCTGTTCTCTCCGAGGTAGAAGCTGGAGGGGGGGAAGGTCTCCATTCTGGCAGCACTACAAGGCATGGCACCATTCGGGCTCCAGGAAACCTCCTGAGCAGAGTGCCCCATGGCCAGCCAGGATGTGGCATTCGCCGGGGCTGCTCCGCCCAGCTGGGGGCTGCCTCTGTACAATTGGAACGCGTCTTACTTTTTCTTTCTCTCTTTTTTTCATTCTGATTTTTTTCTGCATGTTTCTTTTTGAAAATGGACAAAACGTGTAGCAGCCCGCATGACCGTGGCTGTGTCAGGAGATTCTGGGGAATGATGTATTCACACTGCAACTCAGCATCGCGCGGTTAGACAGACGCTCCACCTTTTTTTGTAATCGTCAACAGCACAACTATTTTGTATTGTTGTTTGTATCATTTTGTACCAAAAAAGAAAAAAAAGGAAAAAAAAAGGGAAGAGAGTCAATGTTTTCAGTGTGTTTCTAGTGCCAGACAGTCTTGGTCCCAAGCCGAGTCAAGCTTTGCGGGTGGTCGTGTGAGCGCGGAGCCGGCGTGGGCGGCGTTCCCGCAAGCGAATAAAGTCCCCTTTTGCAAGTCGGCCTCCTCCTGGCTCCATTTCCTTCCACGGTCCGAGAAGTGGGGGGGGGGCAGGGGGGGGGAGGGGGGGGGG
>NW_007046133.1:763125-837278 GCF_000164805.1 Carlito syrichta
GTAGGCGATGGGGGGTGGCCCTCGTGGGCTTACCCACGCAAAGACATTCCTGGCAAACTGCTGGGCTCCCGGTCCTGTTCTAGACTCAGGGAGCATAGACCTGACCAAGACCAGGCCCACCGCTCACACCTGTGACCCAAGGCCACGTGTCTACACGTTTTAACCACCCCAGGAAGTCACCCGTAATCTACAATAACCAGTTCGGAAGTCACCCATTGTCTACACTAAACAGTCCAGAAAGTCACCCATTATCTACACTAACCACCCCATGATATCTACCCATTATCTACACTAACCAGCCTGAAAGTCATCCATTATCTACACTAACCAGACTGGGAAGTCACACATTATCTACACCAACCAGCCAAAGAAGTCACTCATTATCTACACTAACCAGCCCGGAAGTCACCCATTATCTACACTAACCAGGCTGGTGAGTCACCCATTATCTACACTAACCAGCCTGGGAAGACATTCATTATCTACACTAACCAGCCCTGACAATCCCCACTTCCTACACTAACCAGGCTGGAAGTCACCTATTATCTATACTAACCAGCCTGGGAAGTCACCATTATCTACAATAACCAGTCTGTTGAGTAACTCATTATCTACAACAACCCGGCTGGTTAGTCACTTGTTATCTACACTAACCAGTTCAGACAATCTCCATTATCTACACTAACCAGCCCAGATGATCCCCATTATCTACACTAACCAGTCCAGGAAGTCCCCCATTATCTGCACTAACCAGTCTGCAAAGACATCCATTACCTACACTAACCAGCCCTGACAATCCCCACTACCTACACTAACCAGACTGGAAGTCACCTATTATCTACACTAACCAGTCTGGCAAGTCACTCATTATCTATACCAACCAACCAGGAAGTCGTCCATTATCTATACTAATCAGCCCAAACAATCCCCATTACCTGCCAGCCTAGAAGTCCCCCATTATCTACACTAACCAGCCTCCAAAGACATCCATTATCTACACTAACCAGCCCTGACAATCCCTACTTTCTACACTAACCAGGCTAGAAGTCACCTATTATCTACACTAACCAGCCTAGGAAGTCACCATTATCTACAATAACCAGCCTGTTGAGTCACTCATTATCGACAATAACCAGGCTGGTTAGTCACCTGTTATCTACACTAACCAGTTCAGACAATCTCTATTATCTAACTAACCAGTCCAGATGATCCCCATTATCTACACTAACCAGCCCAGGAAGTCCTCCATTATCTACACTAACCAGCCTCCGAAGACATCCATTATCTACACTAACCAGCCCTGACAATCCCCACTACCTACACTAACCAGGCTGGAAGTCACCTATTATCTACACTAACCATCCCAGAAGTCATCCATTATCTACACTAACCAGCCCAGACAATCCCCATTACCTTCCAGTCTGGAAGTCACCCATTATCTACACTAACCAGCCCAGGATGCCTCCCTTAATCTTCACTAAGCAACCCGGGAAGCCACCATTATCTACACTCCCTAGCCCTGGAAACACCCATTATCCACACTAACCAGTCTGGTACATCACCCGTCATCTGCTCTGAACAGCTGAGGGAGCCTCCCATTGTCTCCAACTGCCTTAGTGGGCCATATTATCTCCTCTCCCTGGGACTGGGTTATGCATCGCTGTGAACCTTGCTTCTCCCACTCTGGCTTGAGGCTCAGGGTCTCCTCGGGGCTGTTGTCTGCTCCCCCTGGAGGGCATCCTCCAGGGCCTCGCATGAGGCTGGCAGTGAGCATGACTGCCTTGGCTCCCTCGGGCCCTCATTAAGTGCCTATTGTCTCCAGGCTCCTCCCTCCTGAGGGACTGGTGCCCTGACAGAAAAGGCTCAGCGAGCAGTCTCCTATCCTGGCCGCATAAGGACTCATGTCTGGGCCCCCTGGAAAATGCACCCCCTGGGAAGCAGAGAGCATCGCTGAGGGGGTGGGGGCAGGGCTCTCCAGAGAGTGTCATGTTTGCATGGGAACTTGGGCTGCATTCCCAGATTCCTCCTGAGCGTGTTTGGGACCTTCAACATCTCCCAATGCCCCCAGGACAAAGTCCATAACCCAGGCCTGACTTTGGAGGCCCTCAGTGGCAGGATTTGCCCTCCGGTCACAGCTCTGGAGAGGCTCAAGCCTCTGCTCCCAGCTTCTGCCTGGGATGGAGGATGGGGACCCAGAGGAGTATTCCCACCCAACCCAGCCCAGTGGTAGCGGCAGATCATGGAGGGACTGCCCAGGGGGCCAGGCCCAGTCACTCACCCGCTGCAGACACTGCAGACAAACACCCTGGCACACCAGGTTGCCCCCAATATTGCAACCCACCCAGCTGAGCCTCCCCCGCACCCACTCACCTGTGCCTGCCGTGGTACATGGCTCTAAAGTGGACCTGTTACCCAGGGGAACCCCTCCTGCCTCCCTGGCTGGCCTGTTTCTCTGGGGGGAGGACAAGACCTTCCTTCACCCCCTGACTCCCAATCCCAAGGGAGGGCAGAGCTGGGCCGGGGCACTGGTCCCTGATGGGAGATTGGGGTCCTGAGCCTTTGCTGAGGTGCCCGTGGCAGGCACATATTCCAGTAAGACCAATGGGTGCCACTTGCACTGTGGGGATGGAAAACCCAGCTCCAGGGAGCCAAACCCTGCTGGAGACTGGGGACACATGGCCCACCACCCCACAGAGGCAGCCCCTCACTGCCCTACTCACCTCCCACCAAGCGTGCCCAGATTCCCTCAGGGTCCAGCCTCACCTCCCCATGTGAAGTCCCGGCCTCCAGGCCATGAACCCAGACACCAACAGTTCCCCAACACCAGGCTCTGGGGCCTCAGAAGCTCTCTGCCAGGCCTGGTCACCTGACCCAGCTTGCCGCTGGCCAAGTCTACCCTGCAGGGGCAGCAGAGCTCCCAGTTCCCAATAGGCCACACACCTGTGCCAGCCGCCCTCGACCCGTGGAAGCCCTTTTTGGGGAAACTGAGTTCAGAAGGCTGAGCAGTCCCAGGCTGCCCAACCGGCAGCAGACATTAGACCTGAGCCCCACAGCCAGGCTTCCACCAGGGCACCCATGAGCAGCGTCCTCCCCTCCCCCAGCCCTGGGCAGACCTGTTCTTCCGACTCCCTCCTCCACCCCCTCCCAGCCTTTTCTTGGGAACAATTTGCATCCACAATGACTTGCATAACAAAAAACTGCTCACTCAGGTGCAGTTGATGATTACAGGTGGGCAGTTCATTATAGTCACAGTTAGGTTACTGTTGTGGACCTGGGACAGGCAGCTCTGGGGGGCAACTCCGTGTCATCAGACTGGGAGGCCCAGGTGAGCTGCTAAGAGCCAGCTCCAGGCGGGTCTTGTTGGCTTAGAGGCAAGGGCCTGGCGGAAAGTTCCTGGAAAGCCCAGGTGGGCACAGGCCCCCTTGGTTACCTCACTGGTCAGAAGCTGCATTCCTCTTCTGCCCAGGGGGATTCAGAGTGATCACCTCAAGGCCTGCTCTGGGCAGACACATGCCCGTGGCATTGGCCACTCAGCCAGGTGTTTGACAGACCCACTGCAGGGCAGGCCACGGAGATGTGGCCCAGCCAGGGTAGGGACTCTGCACTCTCACCCACACATGCTCACACACAGGCATGCGCACGCGCACACACACACATGTGCATATGCTCCGCTCTCCTGTGCTTACTATGAGCTGTGGGTGCTGTCCAAGGTGCTGACCTCCTGTCAAGGGACACTGGCCACTGAGACATGCAGAGAAGGTGCCAGTCAGCCCGGACCAGCTGGGAGGGCCCTGCAGGGATAGTGACAGCATTTGGAAATCTCGAGACCTCATCTTTACAAAAAATTAAATTTTAAAAATTAGCTGAGTGTGGTGGTACATGCCTGTGGTCCCAGCTGCTCAGGAGGCTGAGGCCAGAGGATCTGGAACCCAGAAGGTCAAGGCAGTAGTGAGCTATGATTGTATCACTGCACTCCAGTATGGGCAACAGAGGAAGGCCCTGACTCAGAAAATAATGCTGTACTCATTTCCTGGGGCTGTTGTAACAAAACACCACAAACTGAGGACTTAAAACGACAGAGAGCCGGGCTTGGTGGCTCAGCCTGTAATCCCGCGCTTTGGGAGACTGAGGTGAGTGGATTGCCTGAGCCCGCGGGTTCAAGACCCACCTGGGCAACTTGGCGAGACCTCATCTCTACAATAAATCAGAAATTAGCCGGATGTGGTAGCAAGCGCCTGTAGTTTCAGCTACTTGGAAGGCTGAGGCGAAAGGATCGCCGGAGCCCAGCAAGTCAAGACTGGGGTGGCCGGGAGCGGCCACTGCACTCCAGTCTGGGTGACAGAGGGAGACTCCAACTCAAGAAAACCCCAAAAAACAGAGACTTAAGCTCTCCCAGCCCTGTAGACCTGAAGTCTCAAAGCAGTGATGCTGGACTGCAATCAAAGTGGTGCAGGGCCAGCTCCTCCAGGCTCCAGGGAGGACCCTCTTCGTTCTTTGGCTCCTGGCGTCCTCCTCCTGGCTCGTGGCTACAGCTCCAGTCTCCGCCTCCGTCTTCACATCCCTATCTCTGCCTGACCTCCCTCTGCCTCCCTCTCACACATGGACACACATGGATTTAGGACCCAACAGCAATCCTGAAAGACCACATCTTGAGACACTTAACTGCAGTGGCCCTGTTTCCAAAGAAGGCCACATTCACAGGTTTCAGGGACTAGAACTGATGCCTTGTGAGGGTCACTGTTCAAACAACCACAGTTTTCAACATTAAAATATTGAGAGATTTTCATCTCACCACCAACTGTCCCCCCCTCCCAGGGGAAAACTTGTGCTCTTTCAGGAAATTGGAGGCTCTGGGGAGGCCCCCGTGCTGCCCCCCGCTCTCCCCTGACCACGAGCTCCCTGCAGGTTTCTCCACCTGGGTCTCTGCCAGGAAATGCTTTAGAAACTTTCCTGCTTACTGTATCCAGAGAAGCAAACAGTCCCTTAAAATAAAATCCACAAACATCAACCATGTGGCCTCTTCACTGGTTCAGACCAGCTCTTGGCGTAAGTCAGGGAGGAGACCCCCGGCCCTGCAGGTTGACACAGACATGCCGCCTGCCGCCAGCCCTAGACATAAATAAAAAGCCTCTGCTTCAGCTGGACCCCAGATTCTGCCTCCTGTTGCTGAGAGCTGTAGGGAAGAAGCGTCACTGCCACCAAGTGCGTGGAGCTGGCGTCCAGCTCAGAAGTGTTTCTATCACCTTAAGCTCTTGCTGTAAAGGGGGAGCAGCAAGTGGCTCAATCCTGAACATGAGGTTGACCTGGGAAGGACATGGAATCTTTCTCACTCGCTCTCTGCTTTCTCTCCCTGATTTCAGAAGGACCCATCGGGGCTTTCCCCCGTCTCCAGTTAACGTCAATAGATTTTATCCAAATGATGAAACAGACACCGGATGACTGGAGGCTCCCACCCAGACATTAAAGAGGTGAGCACAGCAGACCAAGTCTCTGGTCCACCTCACAACTGCCATGCTGATCAGATCATGGTGGTTCTTGGGTATGTTCTGACAATAAGCTCTCCCTTCCCCCTCCTTCTGTGCATTTCTTGGTGCTTCTTCCAGGGGAGGCTGTGCAGGCTGGAGGAGGGGCACCCACCCACCCTAGGGGCAAGGGTGGGGGCCCTGGAGAATGGGTAGGTGCCAGCAAGGGAGAATGGACAGTGGGACCTAGCTGCAGAGTGGGCTGAGGTGGAGGGAGGCCTTGGACCGAGAGGCCACGGAGAATACTGTGTGCGCAAGCCCCACCGCTGTTACTTACCTGTCTCAGGTTCCAGGGTGCTCCTGGCTTGCCTAGGACCAGAACCCAGGCAGTTGTTCAGGAGGCTGCAGAGCCAGGGAGCTTTCTGATACACCCAGAAGGTGTCTCCAGGCGGCATTGAATCGGGAACACTCTGGGAAGGGATCCGGTTCGTGACTCAGGGCTCTTGACCTATGGAGACCTCCCAGGCTGAGGGCGGGCACCTGCCTGCTGAGCTACACCCAGGTGGGGTGCTTGCCTGTCCCAGGTCCACGGGAGATAGGAAGTTGGGGCTGGGTTGAAGGTGGCCCTGGCTGAGCCTCTCCGTGCCTCAATACAGATGCCAGGAAAGACACAGGGACATGCTTGGGAAAGCTCAGCGAGTGAGGCTGGGACTTGTGTGAAGAAGGTCACAGAAGCCCCTGGGCTGGCATCGCTCCCACCATAAAACATTGGCCGGCTGCTCTTTTCCTTCCTTTTCCATGGGACTGTGCAAATCTGCCCTGCATCATCCAGTGTCAGAACACAGGAGCACAGACTTCCTCCTGGGATCAGGTGGACCTGGATCCCACACCCCCAGCTGCACTAAAGCCCGCCTGTGCCACAGGCAAGAGGAAGACACAAAGGATACAAGGACTGGAGGGGACAAGTAAAACCATGGTCATTCACGTGACACAGTGGGGGGCAGAGAACATCCTCAGGAGTTGATGCACCGCCTTCCACAGAGAATGGGTCCAGGTAACAAGGTCACCTGGCACCGTGTCAAAACACCCCAAGTCCATCAGGCTTCTAGAGAGTAACATGGACAGAGCACGAAATTTAAGATGATGCCACTAACAACCACATCCAAATACTGAGCAACAGTCTAACTGGAGGTCTGAGGGACCCCGCCTGCAGGCTACATGACTGAGGGGTGATGCCGCGTCCTCAGACCAGAAGACACAGATCGTCAGGTGTCCATTCCCCCCGAATCCACAGGGAAGCTCAAGGTAATCCCAAGCAAATGCCTTGTTGGGCTTTGTTTTAGGGTGGGTTTTTAATTTCCTTTTATTTGAAACCGACAAACCCTAAAACTTCCAGGGAGTCGAGAAAATTCAAGTCATTCCTGGAGAAGAGTGAGCTCCCCACTAAACTGGGGAAGAGGGCCACATGGCTGGGGCAGGGTCACCCGCACCCCCACCAGCCCTTCCCTGAGCACTGGTGCTCTGTGTTGGGCCAGCTGGTGGCTGGGAACCTCTGTGGCCCATGCCTGCACAGTCCTCGCATTGGTCTCACCTAGCCTGGGTCCCTAGCCTGTCCTGCCTTCGGGGAAGTGCCTCCGCTGAGGAGTGAGCACCCTCAGGGGGCTCTCTGCCTTGTTTTGGTGGCCCCTGCCTGCCTGCTGTCCCTGGCCCATTGGTCAAGGTGCCAAGCTATCCCAGGTGACTGCAGTGTCTGAACCGCCCTCAGGTCAGAGGGCGGAGGTGGGGGCTCTGGAAGCCCTTCGTGCCCGGCAGCAGAGTGTGGGTTTTTCACCGCCTGCTCCCTTCTGAGCCTTTTCCTTTTTTCCTTCTACCTGGGGCTCACCGGTAGACTCCCAGGTTCCAACACTGCTGGGGTGCCATCTCAGGTGTTTCAGGTGCAGAGACAAGAGCGCAGGGACTGTGGTGGGTGTGTTCCCCACTCCCCTCCCCCCTGGGTCTGGCACACCAGCAGGGCCACCACGAAGCAACTTACTAACTGTGACTGCTCCAGGTTGAATCGAAGAGGCCAGGTGTCCGCCTGGGAAGGTGTGGACAAGCCTCAAGGAGGAGGTAAAGTTCCCATGCAAGGACTCCATGTCCCCCACCCCCATCCCCTCTGGGGATTGCGCCTCTCAGCCCTCCTGACGCCACACCCACGGCTGCCCTCCACCCTGCTGTTCCACACCATGCCCCAGCATCCCTCACTCAGGGGCCCGGCCCTGGCCCCCACCCATGGGCTCGAGCCAGCTCTCCCCCTCAGCCACCTCAACCCCTCCTTCAACTCCCCACCGACCCCTCAACTCTGCAAAGCCTGTTTCGGATCCACAGCCCCCCAGCAAGCCGGCACTGCCATCTGGCGGCCTCAGTCGCAGAACCGCACGGAAAGACGAGCGGCCCGCCCTCGGCTCCCTCACCCCGCCCCCCCATCCCGACCCAATCCCAGTCCGGATACGCCCTGCCCTAACACGGCACTGCCCCGACACGGGCACTGCCCCACGCATGCCCTCTCCCCCAGGCTACAACTTACAGTGAGAAATGGAAAGGTCTGTCCGTGGTTCATTGTCCATTGGTCCAGACTGCTCCCTCCTGGGACCTCCCACCTCTTTCAGCAGCAGCAGACTGTGGGTGGACCTGGGCCGGGGGAGCGGGAGCAGTTGCCTCACCTTGCACTGCAAAAGCCACCCTTCCCTGCACTCCTCCCTGCATCCCCTTCCTCCCCCTCCTCCCTCTCCCTTCCCTGCACCCCTCCCCTCCCTGCACACCCTTTCCCTTCTCCTCTCCCTGTACCCTCTTCCTCCCTCCCCTCCCTACATCCCCCTCATCTTCCCCTCCCCTCCCTACACCCCCTTTTCCCTCCCTGCACACCTTCCCTCTCCTCTTACACACCTTCCCCTCCCCTCCCTGCACACCCTTTCCCTCCTCCCTCCCTGCACACCTTTCCTTCCTGCTATCTGCCCCCACTCCCACTCGAGCATCTGGCTCTTCCTCTTCCACTTGGCAGTCTCCCACCTAATATGGGACACATTCCTGTCTCCCCATGGAACAGAGCTTTTTTATTTTCATCTTTATTCATTTATGTTTGCAGCTTATTGAGATATACCTGTATGAACTGCACACATTTACACGTGCAATTTGAAAAGTTTTGGGCATTGTGCAATCCTGTGAGACCTCTGGCAGCTCCCTGTTCTGGCCCCAGAGCAGCCCGCCCAGCCCTCTGCATGTCCCAACATGTTTCAGAAGCCACCAGGGCCAGGAGACCTCCACCCAGCATCCCACTGAGAGCCACAGACCTGGGCACCAGCAGCTCGTCCTTTGGGTTGCCAAGTATTTTCTTGCAGGACTACGTGTCGTTATCCGTTACCTATAGATGGATGTTACCCACAAATGGATGTCACCCACAGACAGATGTTACCCATGAATGGATGTTAGCCACAGATAGATGTTACCTGCAGATGGACATCACCTGTAGAAGACATCACCCATAGGTGGATGTCACTTCTAGATGGATGTCAGCTGTAGATGGACATCACCCAGAGACAAACATTACCTCTAGATGAACATCACCTGTGGATGAACATCACCTGGAGATGGACTTTACCCATAGATGGACATCACCTGCAGATGGATATTAACCCGTGGACGACCATTACTCACAGTTGGGCATTACCACTGGATGGATGTTGCCTGTGGACAGTCGTTACGTGTGGAAGGCCATTACCCACAGATAGATGTTACCCGTGGTTGGACGTTACTAGCCTAGATGGATGTTACCCATAGACAGATGTTACCTGTAGACAGACGTTTGCTTTTTTTCTGGCTTTTAGCTTTTACAAATAAGGCTACTGTGAATATCTCCATGAGGCACTGCCTGGACGTGTGCTCACTTCTCCAGCAGTGCGTGACACAGGTGCTCAAAGCCACCCCCATGAAAATGAACACAGAGCCTGGGTGAAAGCTGTGGATGGGCCGAGTCCCGCAAAGCTGCAGCCACGGTCAGGCACACACACCTGCCTCAGCATCTGCCTTCCTGCCTGTGTGACTGCGTGTGCTCGTCACCTCCACTGACCCCTGGGACGGCGCAAGTCGCCCGAGGGTGATAAACATATTTTTTCTTAAACACTGACTCCTTGACAGCACTGAAGGCTGAACTGGCCTCGGGTTGAGAGCAGCTTTCCTCTCTGTGAGGGCTCACCAGAGTCAGTAGCGCAGCCCAGGGACTGGACTCTACAGATAGCATCTTCCACACACCTCAGAATGGCCTTTGTGATGTCTTCCAGACTTTGCACTCTGATGAACCCGTGACCCCGCCTGGACCTGGGACACTGACCAAGAGCTGGCACCACTGGTGCGATGACACCCTCTAGGAAACCAACTTTGCACACAGTTTCAACACCCCTGCGTCTTCAGCCCCAACCAATTAACACACCTGTCCCTAGCCCTCTGCCCACCTTGGCCTAAGACTCTCCAAGGCAGATTCGAGAAGCATCTCCCACCCTCCTTGCCCAGCTGCTTGGTGACATTGAACTCTTTCTCTGCTGTGACCGTGCTCTCGGGACACCGACTCTCTCCTGTGCAGCGGGCTTGCGCACCCAGGCTGGCCGTGGCATTCCTGGCTCTCTAAGAAACCGCTGCAGGGCCATCTGCTTCCTGCCCCAGCACATGCCAGTTGTCCTGCACCATCCTCAACATGTGTTACTGTCCCGTCCTCACGGTGCATTCCTGGCATCTCTGGCATCTCGTTGTGCTTTTAACTTCCCAACAAGCTCAGGAACAGTGTTCCACCATGTTCTTCCCTGGACATGCCCAGCCAGGGAAGCCTCCTCCTCCACCTTCTGCTACCACTTGAGGCTCTCACCCACCTGGGCAGCCCATGGTGTCCTGCCCCAGTCCCAGCCTTGTGGCGCCCTCCCAGTGGCAACCCAAGCCCACCTGATCTGCACTGCCACCAGGAGGCTGTGCAGGGACTGGGTCCCCAGCTGCACCCTGTCTACCCCCTCCAGCCTCTGGTGGCACTTGCCGAATAAGTACATTTAGAAAAAACAACTTGTGCACGCCCACCCTCCTCAGAAACAGATGTTCCAGTAGTTGGTCAGAACTCACAGCCTGAGGAGGGGGCAACTAGCCACATCTGTCGGAGGCGTGTGATCTGACCCCAGGAGAGTCTGGAGGCCACTGGAGAAGACAGCCCTCTGTCCTTGTGCGCCCGTTGCCCCCAAGGCTGCCCAGGTGGGTGAAAGCCTCAAGTGGCAGCAGAAGGCCGATCGGCACTCCACATGCACAGCCAGCCAGTGCTGGGGTGGAGACGTGGGAAGGCTGTGTGGAGACACCCTCGTGAGATCAGGCACTGGTGGAGCACCGGCTGTATACATGGCACTGAGGACACAGGAGACCCCAACGCTGCTTAAACAGACGGACACTGAGAGAACGAGCGCCCCTGGCTTGGGTGGGCAGTGCCTGAGAGTAGAGTTGGGGAAGGCTGGGACCCTTTCTTTTTAGATAAAAGTGTTTGGAGACCACAGTCTGAGAGGAAGAACGACATGCCAACATCCAGGGACTGGAAATCTGTCATTCTAATGACGATGTTCTAATGACATTCTAATAGCACTCTAATGACAGTGACAGGGTCTCATGCGCTTGGACGCCCCATCCTGGGCTGTTCCCATGCCACAGCCATGTGGCGACAGATCATCAAGGCGAGTGCCAGGTCACCGACCCGGGGGCCCTGATGCTAAGCTCTGCAGTCCCATCCTATGCTCTGTGGAGGTCAATGTCATGTGCTTGGCACACTCATCTTACCTGTCAGCTTGGCTCTGTATCACCAGGCAATTGGAGCCCCTTCTGGACAGACCCCTCCCCAGAGGACTGCACATGGACTCTTCCTGCTTCTGACCACCCCTCAGGTGGACACCCGGACATGGAGATGCTGGGGTCCAGCTTCCACTCGGCACCCTTCTTTTGCAATCCTGCCACATCACGGGGTGTCCTCAGCAGTCTGCTCCTTCTCATTTCTGGGTCACACCCAGGACTGCCCAGATGGCCTGTCCAGTCACCTGTCACGGCCATTTGGGTAGTTTCCATTTCTCCCTCCAATAACTAAAGCCACTATGGATGTTCTTGTCTCCGTAGTGGAAAAGGTATTCATTTCTGGAGTAGATGCATTGAACTGCTGGATCACAGGGTAGATGTGCATTCAACCTCATGACTGTATGATGCAGCCAACAGCAACGATGAGCGGGCCGGGGCCCACGGTGCCACCGACATCTGACAGTGACCATCCCTCGACTCCGAGCCACTGGGGTTATGTGCCATGGTTCCCTCTATGGTCATCTACACTTCTCCAGTGATGGCCACGACCAGCACCTTCTCATCTGCTCATTGGCTACTTGTGCCTCTTCTCAGCTACCTGTTCGTGTGTTCTCCTGGTTTCTATGGGGTGGTCTTTCCATCATCGAATTGTGGGATTCTTCTTTCTTCAGGTATAAATGTCACACATTTCTCCAAGGCTTGCCTTCTTACTTCCACAAGGAAATCTTTAAAAAAATTCTACAAAGAAATTTACATTCCATTTTATCTTTCTCGGTAGCATAGCAAAACAATATAGAAAAACATATGCCAGCCTGAGAAACATAGTAAAATCCCATCACTACAAAAATTATAAATATTAGCTGAGTGTGGTGGCACACACCTGTAGTCCAGCCACTGAGGAGGCTGAGGCAGGAGGTTAACTTGAGCCTGGGAATTGGAGGCTGCAGTGAATATGATCGCACTCCACTCCAGCCTGGGTGACAAGAGTGAGACCCTGTCTCTAAAATTATAAACTAGGATAATAATTTTTAAAACAGAAACAAATACAGAGTATCTACCCACACTTTTTTGGAAGCAGTAATATATTTCATGTGTAAGAATTAAATAGTAATTCCCCTTTTCCCACCTTTTCTCTAAATCTGAATCACACACCATGGGGTCGATGAGCATCAAGGCCAAGTAGAGCAGTCTCCCCAACACTGTGGCATGGCTTGGCTGGGACACCTAGCACTGCCCAGTCTCTAGGGAGTCTGCACCCTGCAGCCCCACTACCTGTCTCTCCTTCACGAGCCGCAGTTCCCATGGCCCTTAAAAGCCCTGTCCACTCCCAGTCTCGAAGGGCCTCTCCACAGCTCCCAGGATTCTGCCCACTTCCAGTTACAGTGTGTACGTTGTGTGAAGGTGGACTCATGGCTCCCAGCCCTCAAAGGCACGGAATCGGACCAGGGCCTCTGTCACAAACCTGGTGGCCATCACATGCGAATCCACTGCTGGCCCACTTCTCTCCACTGACCAGATCTGCCCTCACACCGGGGCCATGCCGTCTTCACTGCTATTGCTTCAGAGTGAGTCTTGAAGGTGGGAGTGTGAAGGGCTCCGATTTGTTCTAGGCCAACCTGGCTAGTCCAGCCCTCTGCCATTTCCATACGCATTTTAGAGCCAGACCATCCATTTCTATGAAAGCCCTACTGGGTTTTGACTGGGAAGCATCGAGTCCACGCAGCAGTGGGGACACGCTGTCTTGTCCTCCATGGACACAGCGTGGTTACTGAGATCTCCTTGGGCTTCTCCAGCTTCCATGAAGGATCTCATATATCTTTCATTCAATGTACTTCCTGGTGTTTGCTGTTCTTGGGGCTACGGTAAATGGCTCATTTTTCTATTTTTTTTTTGAGATGGAGTCTGTCTCACTCCATCGCCCAGGCTGGAGTGCACGTTCATAGCCACCCCAGGGTCGACCTGCTGGGTTCCTATGATCCTTCCGCCTCAGCCATCCATTTTCCAATTTTCTAATTGCATTGTTGGCACATAGATTCACATACAGTGGTGGCTCCTGACCTGTCCTGCATCCCACTTGCCCACACGCAGCTGTCAGTGTTATGCATGGTTTTGCCAGGATTTCCCAATGCACAAGGCCACGTCATGTTTTCACCATCTTCCTCTCCAAACTTGACATCGTCTTTCTTTTTTCGTGCCTTTCTGTCTGGAAGTGCCAGTACACAGAGGACAGAGCAGCGAGAGCATATGTCCTTGTCCCATCCTTAACGGTCCCGGCAGGAAGAGTCACACCACGTTGTCCCCTAGGTCCACACCCACACATACGTCCACATCAGACCGAAGGCAGCTAGAAATGTGTGTGGTGTGACACCAAGCAGCAGTCGAGGGTCTCGGGGACAGAGGACAATGAGCAGATATGCCTGGCATCTCATGACAATGGCTTGCCATAGGGATCTAATGGTAACTGAGGACTTGTGTCACCTGACAGTGACTGTCCTGAGCGGACTGACAACCCCACAGGAAGGGCAGAAAAGCTGAAATTGTTTCATCCGCATTTGTAGAAACTCAACTGTCTTTTGCTGACTGAACTAACTTATTTCAGGCTGAGAACTTAGTGAAAGTAAAGGATCAGTCATGGGTGGACAGCACAAGGTGACCTAACCAAGACCTCGCCCTGGCACCCCATGCAGGGAGACCACAGGCTCCAGTGCTTCCTGAAAAACCCTCCAATGTGAGTTTAGTTTCTTTCATCACCCGACATCACACGTGTCATGGGCTGAACTGTGTCCTCCCCCAAAAAGGTACAGTGGAGGCCAAGCCCCTATCACCCCAGATGTGATGGCATCTGGAGACAGGGCCTTCACAGAGGTTGCTGAGTTGAAATGAAGCCATCTGGGGGGCCCTGCTCCAGCAGGACGGCTGTTCTTCCAAAAGGTGGAAACAGATATGCTCAAGACAGCAGACATGCAAGATGAAGGCAGAGACAGGGTGCTGTGTCCACAAGCCATGGAATGCCCCACGGCTGCCAGGAGTTGGAGAACAGCCTCCCTCAGAGCCGCAGAGGCAGCCCATCCCGCAGCACCTTGGCCTGACTGCGGCTCCGGGTCTGGGAGACAGCAGTCTCTGTTATTCAGGGTCCCAGCAGCAGTCCTTTGTGCTGGTAGCCCCAAGAGACCAGTGTGACAAGTGTCTGCCAGAACAACTTGCAGATAAGCCTACCTACTATAGTGGATCCGTCATGCCAGGAAAAGAGAATACAGTCTGGCCAACTCTGGTCATACTGGCTCCAGTCACATTCCGAAGGGTGCCCCCTAACCCCAGAGAGCCCATTGCTCTGCACAGGGGTCTGTATCAGGACTGGGGCCTTTGCTACCTGCCAGACCCACCAGGTGCAACCCTCTTTCCCCACCCCCTGCCTCTTCCAGCTGCGCCCAGTTCTGCAGGACGAGGGCCGGTGTCACACAGCAGAACTCTGCCTGCAGCCGAGCCAGAATGAGCAGAGGTGTCAGCTCAGCCTCCCTCAGGCTCCACATCCGCGTCTGCCCAGCCCAAGGGAGCTCTGTCCTCAGAGGGGACATGGCTCAAACTGGTTCCGTGGGTTTTAGCTACAGGTGCCTACCAGGGGGCTCAAACCAAATCCTCGGTGGAACCAGGACCACATCCAGCAGCAGAATCTAAAACAGGGAAGCTGGGAAAAACAGGCAAAACCAATACAGATAAATTTGTTTTTAATAAAGGAGTTAATTTTCTTTCAATCCTATATAAAACAATAGCAATTAAAAACTTCATTTTTGAAAGTAAAATATTTACATATGAACAAGTAACTGTGCAAAATTTACATGAAAAAATGGAAAGACAGGGATTTCCTAAAAGACAAAATAAAAGGTGTAACAGTTCTCAGGTGTTGATAAAAAATACTGATCAGCGTTCAGTTCACACGCGCTTGAATTAAAGTCTACGTGAGAATTCACACGGAGAGAGCCAAAGTATTTACAGTCATAAAAGTACTATCAATAGACAATTTCATACAATAACCTCTGAAAATATAAAGAACCAATTAGTATATTTGTAATAAAAAAATAGGTACAAAGAAGGGGCTTTGCTCTGGACATCTGTAAAGTCGGCCCAAGACTTGTATACAGTCTCTTAGCAAAATAATTCTAGTTCACACAGCCATTTCCACGTTATGTGCCAAAGCGTATGTACAGGTGCTGACAAGATACACCAACCATTTTCAACACTTGATTCACACCGAGAAACAGTCTTTTGATGATTCTTCTCAACTTTGATTTTATTTCATCTAAGTTTTCACTTTTAGCTAAAAAAAACACAGTGCAAGTAAAATATATTTATGCTGAAAAGGTTTTCATTTCCTTTAACTTTACAGCTTTACAAACTATAGCAAATAAAATGCATTTGTACAGATGCTGACCACACATTCAGAAGGAGCCCACCTCCGCCGGGCTCTCAGCCTCTTCTAAGCAGAAATGTGATTACACTCTGAGGTGATGGCGCTACAAAGGATTGTGTGTTCCTCGAGGATTTGGAGGGGAGGAGAGGAGCAGGGAGCGGGGAGGTGCCGGGAAAGGGAGAGGAAGGGAGGGGAGGGGAAGGGAGAGGAAAGGAGGGGAGAGGAAAGGAGGGGAGGGGAAGGGAGGGGAGGGGAAGGGAAGGGAAGGGAGGTAAAGCAAGATAAATAGTCTAAAAATCAGTTTGCTTTGCCAACTGACTATTACAAAAATAAAACAAATGAAATGAGGTCACCTGCTGTAGACACACACTACACAGTGAGTTAGGTTGAACTAAACCAAAATGCACAAATAAGGTAGACACTGCTACAGCGACAGGGCAGCTAGTTACTTGCTGAACGATCCGTCAGTCTTTATATATGGCTTGTTTGGCAAGAAGGCCACTCAATCAAAGATGAGTAAGATTTAATTGTCCTTAAGAGTATCCACAGGCCTTTGTATTCTCTGTTACAGAAACGGATTTTCTTTCATACTGAAGAGTTGATTTAGAAACAGGAATATAAAACTGTTCCATTGTAAAGAGGTGGCTGTTTTTTAAACAATATCCCATTTGCTTGTTACAAAAAGGCGTAATCTGCAAATATATAAAAACGTCCCCAGGCGTCTCTGTCGAACACCGCGCTGTGTCACTTGAGGAATGCTTTGTAGAGCAACAGTGAATGGCTTGTCTCACGCTCATTTTCTAAACAAAATATGAGGTCCCTGAGGTTGACCCGCGTGATTCTTTGTCGCGTGAACTGTCTGGGGGTTCCAACGCCGGAGCTGCCTGGGACTACTGAGCCTGGGCCAGACCCCTGGTGATGAGAAAGGAAAGAACAGGTGTTAGCAGTGCTCAGAGGTGGGTTGGGAGCAGGGAGAGAGAGAAACAGTGTCCCTGAATGTGTCCCCGGGATCTGGATTCCGGGGGAGGCCAGGTCAACATAGCGCCTCCTGGAAGGCCAAAGCCTCTGCTGGGAAGGGCTGAGGGCACTCAGAAGCACCACCAGCTTGCAGGGCCTTGGCAACACCTGCCACCCATGCTGGGTGGGTGAGGGCGAGGCCTTTGGGACCCGGGTGCACTCAGAACATGGCCCCTTGATGCCAGCCAGAGCTCAGCCCCTGATCCCAGGCTGAGGAAGGACCAAGGGAGGTTCTCACCCAAGGTGAACGGCAGAGCAGTTCCTGGCCACCCTCCCAGTGACCACAGCAAGGCTGCTGGAGGATTGGGGCATCACAGAAGCCCACCCCGGGGACCCAGCTGTGTTACCCCTGCTTGATGGATAAAGGTACTGGAATGAGCTCCTGAACTGGATGGGCTGGTGATCAGTGGGGAAGGCTGACTGCCTTCCACAAGGACCCACGCCTGGGGTGGGCTCCCTTATACCCAGACACCCCTCTGGGTGACTCGCCATCTTCTGAGCATCCTGGACACAGTCCTACTGGAAGACAGCAGCTGCGGGGGCTGGCTCTTCCAGAAGGATTCTGGTTTCATCAGGACGTAACCCCACAGGGCACACACTACCCTGATGCATCTAGCGCATCCTGATGGTCCAAGTTGCTCTTGTATATTTAAGTAAAAGTTACAAAGGCAATTTTACAGCATATAGTATATCCCCAAGGCTTAAGGAGCTGGAAATGAGGAATTCCACCAGGGCCAGAGGAAGCACTGCTGTGTGCAGGCACAGCAAGCGGCCAGCAGTGGCAGGCGAGGCCTAGCCATAGGACTGCATGGTGAATGTCCCCAGAGCCCACTTCTGCAGGGCAGCCCCGTCTTGTTTACTGAAGCAAATAAAGGTACACACGTCACTGACCACCTGACTTGGTTTTCCTCTAACGTGTGCAATCCAGATGCCCCTAACCTAACCGCCGAGCCCTTTTCTAGCCCGGTCTTATGTCTCCTTGGTGGCTGCCTTTCCTCGTTCCAAAGGTCGACCAGGGCTTCCATGGCAGTTTCTCTCTGAGTCTCCATAACAGCCAAAAAAGGAACATTTCGCATAGGAGACACATGGAGCATCTTCAATGCCTAAGGACAGACTGCTGAAAGCACGAGGAGGAAGATGGAGGCCACACCTACCTCCTGCCCTCCAGGTGAGCAGCCCTGGAGAGCCTGGCGGGTACAGACAGAGGCCAGATTCTGGGAGGACAGCCGGGGCGTGGGCCTCCAGGAACCCTGCCCACTGGAGGACAGCAGGGTTATGTGAGGGGAGTCATAGCTTCTGTTCCCTCTGGAGCTGTTCTGAGACTCACTGGGAGACACAACACCAGGGAGAGCTACCCGCCTCAGAGGTGAGCTTGCAGGGTGGACCTATACCTGTCCTTCCTGCACCTTTGTGACAAGCTAACCAGCACCTGGCTTTAGGGCTCAGAAAAGACACCCAAGTCAGTGACAAGCAACCTGTGAAGTATGCATAGGTGGGGTTCTCAGAGACACCGCCAGGCCGCAGGGCCTCAGTAACACCTGTCACTCACATGAGGCTGCATGTGCCTCTATAATACACAACTCGACAGCGACACAGGGCCAGAGGGTCAAGGCGCATGTCTCAGGCTCATTTAAAGGATACAAGAGTCAGAAGCCAGAGAAAAGAGACGTTATACAACCGCCAGCCATGGGTGGGTAAGTGTGGCCAATGCCTCCCTGGTGCCTGGCCCACCCACCAGCTGGTCACAGCCTGCACTGCTCCTGCACTGCTCCTGTACTGGGCTCTGAAGGGCCCCAGGCTGCCGTACTAAGGAGAAGCCACCACATACTCCACACACCCTACTTGATTTTCCCATGACGTCTAACTACGAGGGGGGAATGGCCACTCCTCAGTTCTCCCCCAGTTGGGGTTTGCAGATTGCTGCTGCTACCCTGAGAGCTTGGATCACAGAATATCACAGTATTCTGTGGTCATGACAGTGCTGGCCATGGCAGGGTCTCCTCCCCTAACCTGGAGGTGGGTGGAGAACTGATGGAAGGCTCACCCCAGCCCGAGGCTGGCCAGTCCCAAGGTCACGTGCCCAACTCAGCCCAACCTACCCCTCCATCACCCCAAGCCCTTGTGGCTATGCCCGCCACAGGCATAGGAGCCCAGGGTGGGGCAGGCAGCAGGGACAGGTCTCGAGCCCACTGGGAGGAGAGAGCTGGCCCTCTCTCCACGCCCCACAGGAAGCCCTGGGAAGAAGAACCTGAAGGCTTGTCCCTGGTGCAAGGGGGTCCCTGGCCACCCGAAGGCTGCAGCACCTGCTCGCCGCCCCCCACAGCACAATAACCCAAAGCAGAGAGCTGGGACAACAAACAGCTCTCCGAGGACAAGCACCAGCACAGAGCCCAGGAGATCCAGCCTTGCCTTTGCAACACTGCAACACAGTGAAGAGGGAGCTGCGGTTTAAGCAGGCGCCAAGGGGAAGACAACCAGCAGGACCTCAGACACACCCGGAGCCTGGGTCTCTTCCTCTGTGAAGTGGGGCCTGGGACACCCTCCCGCCGTCACAGAGCCTGGAAAGGATTGATAAGAGGAGGCCAGCCTCTTGACTGTTGAACGTGCCTCAACAAACTGACCTGCCACAAATGCTCATGTTCAAACCAAATGGAAGAAACCTTCTCCGAATCCTACACCAACACCCGCTGAGGGACAGCTCCGGGTCCACCACACCCCCACAGTGCCCACCCAAACCCGAGCATCCAACTCCAGCGCCAGTATCACCTCTGGGTGCTTCAGGAGGAGGAACGCCCATTCAGGGCTGCAGCCTGCTGGCCCGTTCTCCCTCCCCCAGGGAACAGCAGGCAGAGAGGGGCTAGGGTTCTAACCTACTCTGCCAGACCAAGCGCTCTGGGTCAAAGTGGCAGGGTGCCAGGTGTGGTGGCCCAAGCACAGCACATACCCCAGAGCCAGGCCTGCTTCCCCCAGTGTGTGTTCATCCGTCCCTCCTCCACTGCCGCACTGTCCCCAAGCGCACAAGGCCACCCCACATGTGGCCATTGTAAAAACAGAAGTAGGAAGAAAAACATGAAGAACGCAACCGTCACACCCTGCGGGGCAGCTGAGGTGCCATCTCCCAACATCTCTTCCAAAAACAGCCACAAGAAAGGAAGAGAGCACCATGTGACATCACACGGTGCACAGTATAGCCACAAGGGAGGCCTGTGTCCAACACACCTGAGCAGGAGTCAGCACAGCCCAGATGGGGTCCTGCCTACCCCTCTAGCAAGGTGACTGGGAGGGCCTGGAGGCAGTAGGAAGCCCATCAGGAAGGTCAAGGCCACCTAGCTGAGAGTCCTGAAGGGTGTCCAGGAAGGCAGAGTACAGGGAGCGGGCCCGGGAACATGAGACGGGATGGATCCTCAAGGGCAAGACAGAATGCCCTGAGAAGAGTCCTCTGAGAGCAGGCGGTGGAGGGAAAGTCAAAGGGGAAGTCCAGGGTCCCGCAAGATAAGCGCGCCTCACAGGACGCCTCCAAATCAATGGCTTACCAGCCTGCACTTCACGATGCTGCCAGAAGAGGGCGCCATGATACTAGGCATGCTACAAAACAGACTAGCTCCCACAAGAGCCAGGTGGGGACACCAGTCCACCTGGTGCCCTGGGGAAGCCAAAGACGAGACTGCACACATGTCAGAGACATACGTCTGGACACCCGAGGGAACATGAAGAGACAAACCTCAAGAAGGTGAAATAAATAAACATCTAAGGATGTGAAAATCACCTTGAATCAGAAACTCTAAAACTTGGAAAAAAAAAGGAATGAGAGTTGACTGAACTCAGGAGAGAAATGGAAGGAAGAAGACAAAATTAGCTTAGACACGAATAAACTACCAGGAGCTCAAGTGCAAATAGACCCCTGTGAACACATCGTGAGGAGCATAGAAAAGGGCAACAAGGAGACAATGACCAAAGTACCAGGGTCAGGAGAACAGCAGTGGGGGTGAGAGGCCAGCAGAAAACCAACTGAGCACACATTGCCCCGGTCCCCAGAGAAGGAACAGCCCAACACAGCAGAACTAGTCTTTACATTATAAGCCAGGACTTTCCAAACATGGAAAAAAACCAAACTCTGCACATTGAAAAGGCCAGTGGTGCCCAGGACAATATCCAGAACAGTCAACTCAGACATGTCCTCATAAATAAAACCAATGGTTTTCAAAGGTAAATGTAAAGGCCACCAAGGAAAAAGAGAAAATTACTTATAAAGGCAAGGGGACTGGCTAAAAGGTTTTTCAAATCCACCACCCACAGGAACAGCATTCTGAAATAAACACTCAGGAAAGACACTCAAATTCACCATTCACAGGAACAGCATTTGAAAGTAAACACTCAGGAAAGAAGTTCAAATCCATCATCCACAGGAACAACATTAGAAACTAGAGGAAAGAAGTTCAAATCTATCTACCATCCAAAGGAACAGCATTCAAAACTAAACACCCAGGAAAGAGGCCAGCAGAGACCCGATGGCCAGCGTCTCTGGCACCAAGGTCACAGAAACCAAGGCCACAGGAAACATCACTCAGGGGAGGCTGCATCAGACCTCCCTGAGCCTCCCCAGAGAAAGAGCTTCATGCACTAACACGTGGGACCCATAGCAGAGGCAGGGAGTGAAGCAGAGGTGCGGACGGGAGGGTGATGACACACCAGGCCACAGCACTGCTGCGTATTACATGAAGCTGATAGAAATTGTAAAACCTGAAAATAAACTGAAAAGTGTAAAGTACATAAAACACTGGAGGCCAAGGGCATTTAGAAAGCTTTAAGTATCAGGCCAGTAACTCCTGCATGCTAAGAGGCTGAGGTGGGAGGATGGCTCAAGGCCAAGAGTTTGAGACAAGCCTGGCCAACATGGCAAGACCTCATCTCTACAAACAAATAAAAAACTAGGTATGGTGGCACACTGTAGTTCCCTGCTGGGGGGGCTGAGACAGAAGGATCACCTGAGCCCAGCAGGTTGAGGCTATAGTGGCTGTGAGCGTGGCACTGCCCTCCAGCCTGGGTAAAAGAGTGAGACTCCAACTCAAAAAAGAAAAGAAGAGAAGAGAAGATGCAGCACCCGGACATTCAGGTACCAAGTAACACAGCGACCCCTTCACACATCAGAAGCTGCAGGGTGCAAGGAGGAGGGACAAGAGGACTCCAGGACAGGCAGGAGCCACAGGCCCTACACTGCAACAGTCGGGTCCAGAGGACGGAAGTACCCGGGAGCAGGAGGCAGGGTGACCTGCTCTGAATGCAGCTCATGCCTGGTTAGCCCCACCCCCAGCACACCCTTTTTTTCATGGATCCGCAGAACAGTCACACACACTCTGCCACACACAGACTGGCCAACGCCAAAGATGTGAAAACACACATGTCCTGCATGCAAGGCTGCAGGGGAACTGCCTCCCCCAAGCCGCGGGGGAAACCTGACAAAGCCTAACAGAACTACACACGCAATGACCCTCAACCCAGCAAGCCCACCTCTGGCCATTTGCGCCCCAAGGACACACCGCCAACCACCCACACAAGGACACCCATATGCGAAGCACTCACTACAGCACTGCTGTCACCGTGTACTGAAAACCACCCAGATGCTCACCCACAGGAGGCCGAAGCAGCGGCAGGACATCAGCTAAGGAAGTGCCACAGCTGGAGAAGAGCAGGAGGAGGACCCAGGACCGAAGGCAGTGCTGGGATAGTCAGTGAGAAGAGCGAGCTGCAAGAGAGAACCCTACTGCACTGCATTCCAGGGAAGAAAGAGGACACCTGTGTGGTGAGTGGAAACAGGGCACAAACGTGGGGGGTGGGAATAAGGCAGAGGAGGGAGGGACAGAGCAGGAGGAGGAGGCAGGTAGGGGGTAGAAAGAGGAGGGGCAGGAGGAGGGAGAGCAGGGCAGGAGGCAGGAAGTGATGGGGGGGCAGGTAAAGGAGGTGGGGTTGGAGGGGGGGAGATGGCAGGAGGAGGGAGGAACAGTGCAGGAGGCAGGAAGGGATGGGAGAGGAGCAGGGTTGGAGGAGGGAGCAGGGGCTGGAGGAGGTGGGCAGGAGGAGAAGATAAGGGAGGACAGGGTGAGGCAGGAGAAGAAGGGGCAGGGCAGGAGGTGGCAGGGTTGAAAAAGGAGAGACGGGAGGTGGGGGGGGCAGGGCTGGAGGAGGAGGTGGGGCAGGAGGAAGGACGGTGCCAGAGGTAGAGGGGATGGTAACTCTTTCCACACTTTTTTGCATAGTTCTGATTCTTAGGACCATGGCAATGTCATAACCTCTCCAAAATAATTAAAATCACCTAAGATTTGGGGGATCAAAGTGAGCACAGACAGTAACACATGAACCTAAACTGCTGCAGGTGAATGATGACACAGTCACACGGAAGGGGGCGGGCAAGAAGCCGGAGTGGTGACCAGCCTGCAGTGCCAGCCAAGGGGAGGCAGAGGTAGGAGGACTGCTCGAATCCAGGAGTTCAAGGCCAGCCCAAGCAATATGGCAAGACTCTGTCTCCAAAAATAAATAAAAATTTAAAAATAAAAGAGTGAAAATGAAAGCGTGGGCAAGAAGAGAACTCATGGAAGTAACCAGGATACAGTATGGTGACTTATGAGGCCAAGCACAGAACTGCACAGAAATGCCACGCTCTCACTCCTCACAGGGCATAGCAATTCCAGAAGTCCTTGTTACTAGGACTGAACAGTGAACCTACTGTAGGGATGAAACCAAGTTCTCACGTAGGGAGCCAGGAAGGCTGGGAAAAAACCTTCCCTCGAGACCAGATATGAGCCTGGCACCTGTGGCCTGAGCAGAAGCCCACTGTTTTCCTGGACACAGGTGGATGGGAACACACACACACACACACACACACACACACACACACACACACACACACACACAAGGCAGTGAGTGTCAAGTGTCAGTACATGACCCCCTGGGTCTACCTGAGGCTGGGGAGCGGGGATACTGGGCAAGCATACCTCGTGCCCAGATCCTGGTTCTGAATACCACTTCCATCCACAGGAACCAGAACTCCTTGGAGAAGTGCTGGAGCATAGACAATGAGCCATCAGAAAGCAAGCAGATCTTGAGAAATGGACGGACCATATCAAAAGGGCTCGGAAACCAAGCAGAAGGAGCAATGACCAAGAGAGGGTAGGCACGAGGTAGGAGTGGACCCCTGCAGGGTACAGTCAACACTCATGCCAGGGTAAGTGAACAGCAAAATGAGGATTAGGGGAGGCAGCTCTCTTTACAGCAGACTCCCAATTCATAGGTTTAAAGAGAAAAACCATCAGGTGAGCGCCACAGCCACAGTTGGGACAGGCAAACGCCCTGAATGCAGATTCAGGTGGTGAGAAAGTGATGAGCCACAGGGTACCAGCAGCCTCCAGCATCTCCTCGAGACACCCCTTACGAAGAGGAAAACATTAACTTGGTGGCGGAGAAACCCCGAGCTTGTCAGCAGACGGCCAAAGCTGTCAGCGGCAAAGGGACAGACACGTCACAAGCCCCCATATGACCCAAAAGGGACATGACAGCACTTCTGTGACATTTCAGACAAGGGTGTACAGTCTGGATTTAATGAAGAAACGTCAGACAAGCCCAGACGAAGAAGTCTGCCATACAACAGACCATTGCTGGCAAGGATGTGGGGGTAGGAGCCCTTACCCACTGCTGGGGGAACGCAAGATGTGACATTCTGGAAGACAGTAGAGAAGTTTCTCAGAAAACTAAACAGACTCTCAACACACAATCCAGTGATCATGCTCTTTGGTATTTACCCAAAGCAGTCGAACCCACATGTTTATACAAAAAACCTGCACTATGTTTATAGCAGCTTGACTCCTAATCACCAAGACTTGGGCACAACCAAGATGAGTTTCCATGGGAGAGTGGGGAATGGAAGGGTCCATCCAGACAGTGGAATGTCATTCAGTGCTAGAAAGAAATGAGCAGGCAGAGCACAGAGGACTTGTAAGGCAGTGAAGCCACGCTGCATGGCACCGTAAAGGTACTGTTCACACCTACAGAGATGTGAGGGTGGAGGGAGCCCCAAGGCAGACTCTGGACCTGGTGGTTGTGACGAATCCATATAGTGTCGTGGACGGGAGGCAGTGTCCCAGGTCAGCCAGAGGCCAGATGGTGGGGAAGGCTGTGTGCACCGGGGGCAAGAGGGACATGGGAACCCTCTGCAGGTTCCCCTCAGTTTTCGGTGAACTTAAAAATCCTCTAAAAACAGTTTATCAATTTTAAAAAACTAAATTTGGGGGAAAAAAATCAAATATGGTCCCTAGAGAATATTTAACATTAGGGGAAACCAGGTGAGGGATCAAGGGAAACGCTCTGTACTGCTTCCATAACTTTTCTGTAAGTCTAGAATTAATTCAAAACAAAAAATTTAAAAAAGAAAAATGTCTACCCTACAGAAACAATCCTGAATTTAAAACAGAAAAGAAATACTGAGCATTTTCTCTGATATGAAAGGTATATGAAGAATTTTTTAAATTCTGGATTTTGGGTTAATTGTTACATAAACAACAAATAACCCTAAAGTTCAAAAAGGGCAAACCAACTGGGTGCAATGGTTCACACTTATAATCTCAGCACTTTAGGAGGCCGAGGCAGGAAGACTACTTGAACCCAGGAGTTTGACACCAGCCTGGGCAACAAAGTGAGATCCTGACTTCCCTCCTACCCCCCAAAATCAAAAAAACTAGCTGGGCATGGTGGGGTGTATCTATAGTCCCAGCTACTCAGGAGGCTGAGGAGGAAGGATCACCTGAGCCCAGGAGGTTGAGGCTGTTGTAAGCCATAAGCATGTCACTGCCTTCCAGCCTGGGCAACAGAGTGAGACTTCGACTCAAAAAAATAAAGAAAAAAGAAAAGACAAATCAAACAGTGTGTGAAAGAAGTCCTCCAAGAGAATACATGGTAACACCCTTTCTTTATCCAGCAGTCTTTATGAAGTACATGGGTTCCTCCACAGACTCACTTAGGGCTCTACTGGCCCTGCTTTCACAACATCCACCCTTCCCACCCTACTTTATGCCTCCTTCTCTGCAAGGAGGTACCGGGTTTTCATTCTTTGGAGACTATTCTGGATGTTTACCACTAAATCAAGAGCTGAGGAATATGCCGTATCCATCCGATCCCCTTCTGACACAGGGAGCCCAAGCCAAAGTGGTCAGGAACCTGGTTACACAGAACACAACAGCAAACATTGTGAGAAGGATGGGAACTCCATTCCTCACTATCTGAGGAAGGACTTCCGTGCAAGGAGGGGGGCAGCTAGACTGAGCATGAGTGTTAGTCTAGGGAGGGAGCACTGACACCAGCATAGGGGTCCCTCAACACAGACAGGGCACACACCACATGCCCCCCATACAAGCCAAATACTCAGCTGCGGTGGCTGAGAGGCCTCAATTAGCACACAGGCGCCCAGACCCTAGTCTCTCAATATCACCGTCTACTAAGAGGAACCAGGGCTCCTTGAAGTAACGGCTGCACAGGGGCAGGGGAGTAAAAAATGTCAACGTCATGCTGAAAGGACAAAGGGTTACTCCAAAGGATGCAGACTCCAGCCAAGAAGCTTCCATAGAGCAATCCTAGGAATAACCAGAGATGCCATAGTAACAGGAGTCCATGCTGCAGGAAAGGATGAATGAACAAACAAGTGAGGGAGAGGAACACTCTTCTTTACATTGGAAGGCAACTGACACACAGATTGTGATGGGAACAGTCACCCCACTCAGCAAACCACAGAGGTGACGACACAGGCAGTGTCAGAAGCGCAAGGCAGTGAAATGACAAGGTACAGGCATCTGCACAACGCAAAACAGCACCTCGCACAGTACCAACAGACACAGCAGAAGTCTCAGTCATCTCACAACCTTGCGACCAAGGTTAAGATCGCCAGAGGCAACAAGTCAGCACCAAGAGCCTCCTCCTGGGTCACACGGAGCAGAAGCAGCATCAACACCTAACTTCGGCCAAGAAGGCAGGACCGGGGTTGGCCAAGAAAAAAGATCCAGACACACTAAGGTGCAGGGCACAGCAGCAAAGGAAAGGCCTGTCCCCTCTAACCCCATCAAGAACAGGAAGACTCAAGAGAGGCAAAGGAGCCATCATCACGGGTGCGACGCATCCCCAAACCAAGTGCAGGAGGCCTGGCCAGGAGTGCTGCCGAGAAAGTCTGCAGCTGGAGCCAGGTGGCACAAGGGCCTGCCTGGGAGGGAGGACTGGGGGAGGGTTCAAGCTGGGAGAGCCAGCCACAAGAGCATCTAGGGTAACAGAACTTCATGTCAGAAACAGATGTACATACACACGTATATTTGCACGTGTATACACCACACAAATGCGCACACACACCTGTGCAGAAGGCAATGAACCAAGCATGAGAAGACATCCACAGCTGAGAACCCCTCCACAACTGAGAACCCAATGGAGTTCTTTGTACTGTAGGTTTGAAAACTGTTTCAAACTAAAAGTCACTTTGAAACAAAGTACCCCAATACATTCTGGGAAGAGTGGACAAGGACTGCATCATGCTGGGATCTTCCCTAAGCCCCACACAGAATAACCACCACGAGACCAAAGCCAGTAGACAGCGCTGAAAAGAAACTAGTGAAGAAGAGCCCAGAGTGGTCCCTACCTGGGCAGAACTGAAAACCAGAGCAAATGTCCGAGCAACTGTGCATGGTGGGCCTGAAATCCCTCAGGAGACAGCGGGTCTTCCCAGGAGCAGCAGCAGGTTCATTTGAGAGCAAGAGCTGTACCTGCAGTGTGACCACCCAGGCAGCAGTGGGCACCAGGGCAGGCAACCTAGCCATGGAGGATGCCAGTGCTGATCTGCAGGCATCCCATCAGCACAGAGCCTGATGGGAGTGAAAACTTGCTGGGAGTGAACTCAGGATGGAGCAGGACAGGGACAAAGGAGGCAGAGGAAGGGCCAGGGAAAAGGGAGGGGAGCAGAGCCCAGAACATGGAGTGAAGGAGCTGCACTCAACTCAGCAAACAGCCCATGGGGCCCCAGGAATCAGAAAACCTGCCACAGACCACACACTCTCAAAGCCCAAGGACAAGATGTTCACCTGACAATGAGCAACAAAACAGCACCCAGCTCAAATGCCAGGCAGGATACTATAAGGAAAAGAAAGGACAGGAGTTTGAGACCAGCCTGGGCAACATAGTGAGATCCCGACTCTCCAGAACAGCCCTACAGACAACAGAAGACCTCAGAAAAGCAAACTCAAAACCACATCAGGGTTGTTCTGCATCAAAACAAGTGAAAGGGCATTAAGAAACTGATAGAAGGCACGAAAGAACAAATAAATCAGAATTAGCAAAACTTAAACAAGGTGACAAAGTCAAGAAATAAATCAGAAAAGAAAATTTCATTTGAGAAATAAAGACTAAACTAGGAAAGGACATAAGAGCAGGCAACCACGACAAATAATGCTTTAAAAGAAATACAAGGTAAAGAGGATAAAATAAATATGTGTATGTGTGTGTATTTTTTTTTAAAGAGAGGTTTAAAAGATTCAAGAGAAGATGGGTGTGGTGGCTCACTCCTGTAATCCCAGGACTTTGGGAGGCTGAGGCAAAGGAACTGCCTGAGTCCTGGAGTTTGAGATCAGCCTGGGCAACATAGTGAGATCTTGTCTTTACAAAATATAAAAAAGTTAGCCAGGTATGGTGGCACATGCCAGTAGTCCCAGCTACTTGGTAGGCTGAGGTGGAAGAATCACCTGAGACCAGGAGGTCAAGGCTGCAGTGAGCCATGATCCTGTCACTGCACTCCAGCCTGGCTGACAGAGGGAGAGTCTGACTCAAAAAAAAAAAAAAATGCCAGGTGTGGTGACTCAAGCCTGGTAATCCTAGCACTTTGGGAGGCTGAGGCGAGAGGACTGCTGGAGGCCCAGGGGATTGAGACCAGCCTGGGCAACTTGATGAGACCTCATCTCTACAATAAATCAAAAAATTAGCCGGGCGTGATAGCACGCACCTGTCATTCCAGCTACTTGGAAGACTAAGGCAGAAAGATCACCTGAGCCTAGCAGATTAAGGCTGCGGTGGTCGTGAGTATGCCACTGCACTCCAGCCTGGACAGAAGTGAGAGAAAGTAACTCAAGATGGTAAAGAAGACACAACATATGAATAACTGAACTCTCTGAGGAAGAAAATAAAACAAGAGAACACAACCAAACGTTAACAAAGATGTTCCTAAATAAATAAAGATTTGAAACTGCACACTGAAGGAATACAACCTATACCTGAGACTGCCCACTAGATGACCAGTCCCAAGACAACTTCTAGTAAAATAACGAGGCTTCAAAGAAAAAAAGTCTTTGGACACCTGGGCAAAAAGAGCACATGACAGACACAGAAAACAACACTAGATGATCGTGACTTTGACAGCAAAACTTGACACCGGGAAAAAACCTACAGCGATGTAGTTTAGATGCTCAAGGACAGAAAACTCAAGCCCCGGATTCCACAGCCATCAAAACTGACCTTCACTTATCCCCAACTGAGCCATTCCCAGAGGATCCAGCAGAGAACAAGATTCAGAAAAGCAAATGACTTAGGAGACCTCCACAAAGTCTGGTCAGAGCATAAATACGCAGTGACTTGGGGAACTAGGACTAGAAGGGCTATAAGGGCAAGTTATGGCATGTAACAGCTGAACTCTGACAGCGTCAACAAATAACAATATAAAACATGGGCAAAGGGAGAAAGCACATGCAGAAACAAGTTGTGACTGTTTTCAATACTTACAACTGGTGGGCAGCATTAGTATTCTTTTTTTTTTTTTTTTTGAGTTGGAGTCTCACTCTGTCGCCCAGACTGTAGTGCAGTGGCCGCTCCCGGCCACCGCAGCCTTGACCTGCTGGGCTCCGGCGATCGTTCCGCCTCAGCCTTCCGAGTAGCCAGAATTACAGGTGCACGCTACCATGCCCGGCTAATTTTTTATTTTTTTATTTATTGTAGAGATGAGGTCTCGCCTGCCCAGGCAAGTCTCGAACCCACGGGCTCAGGCAATCCACTCACCTCAGCCTCCCAAAGGTGGGGGATTACAGGCTGAGCCACTGAGCCCGGCTAACATTAGTATTCTTATTCTCAGATACGTATGTAGCTATCACACATTTATTTTAACCCTTTGCACTTGGAGACATCTCACAGATCACCTACCAGCAACTTGACCACACTTTTCACAAAAAACAGATCACTTCATATTAAATAGTATAGTATTAGAACCAATTATCTTATTGTAATGATATTTGGTTTATATGGAAATTTTGGACATTGAGGAACTTATTTATGGCAAAAAAAATCAAAAGTTGGTATATTTTTCTGACATGTAGTAACATATGAAAGTCACCAACATGCATTGCAGACTGATACATGTTGTGCAATAGTAGTTTGACATCTTCCACTTGGTGTTTTTCTATTCAAGCAGACAACGCAGTCTCATTTTCTTCCTCCCACATTAGTAATAAATGTGTAATTTAGCCGGGAGTGGTGGTTCATACCTGTAATCCCAGCGCTTTGGAAGGTAGAAGCAAGAAGACTGCCTGAGCCTGGGGCTTCAAGACCAGCCTAGACAACTTGGCAAGACCTTGTCTCTACAATTCATCAAAAAAATTAGCCAGGCATGTTGGTACATGCCTATAGTTCCAGTTACTTGGAAGGCTGAGGCAGAAGGATCACCTGAGCCCAGCAGGTCAAGCCTGCAGTGGCTATGAGCATGCCACTGCACTCCAGTCTGGGCGACAGAGTGAGATAGCAATTCAAAAAAGAAAAAGTAATTTATTGTTCAATCTGTTATTCAAATAAGATGTGGAAAGATGCACTCATGCTTTCTAAAAACCACTTCTAAAATAATCAATCATATCTCAGTGTATATTCCATCTCTTTGCTTTTTTGTGCAATTTAAATGGAAAACTTCAAGGAAACATACATTTTTTTTAAACTTTGCACTGGCATAAATATGTCCTGTATAATCACCAGCAATCTTTTATGTCCCCTGAGAGGGGATATCTGAGTGGTTTGCTAGATTTACAACGTCCCCTCAGAGGGGACATCCGAGTGCAATCACCTATGTCTATGAGAACCAGGATTCTCTGTTTTCTCTCCCTGCTCCTACCCTCCCCTCCACCTCCCTGGGCCTCAACCGGACAGCCCAGAATTCTTATTGTAAAAGACAAAGATGTCATTGTGATAAGAATAAAATTCTGACCTCTGAATTTGAGATACCAGACCTGTAAATACGACGAGAACCCATGAGATCTTGTTTTCCACACACATCTCTTAGCTTAGTCTGTTGGCAAAGGCCTGTCTCCCTCTGTGACAGGGAGATCCCTAGTCCCAGTCTGTGGTCCGCAAACACCACTTCCCACCAGAAGAAACCAATTCCTAGAGAAATGACTGTCGTCAGATCTGAAGGGAAAGGTACAAGAGAGTCTGAAACATGTCAACATTCCAGATGGCAAAGACTCAGCACCATGTCTCTCAGGACAACTCCTGAACAAACTTGGAGACGCTTCCACTGGCCAAGAATAGCACAACCTAAACTGCAATAAAAATGGGAGTTGCAATGGATCAAAACCCACCAACTGTGTGTTAAATCCTTGTGTTTATAATGATAAAAAATAAAAAACAGAAATGCTAGTCACCTTCAGAGGATGACAGGCAGCTATTTCATTACCTTAAACTGGGTAAACAAAAGGAAACGCTCAAGCACTTACCCTGCTCCTACTCCATGAACCACCCTCCTAGGTAGCCAGGCAGGAGTGGAGGGGAAGCGTTTCCTCATAATAGGTGAGGAGGGCCCAAGAGACCTAGAGAACCATCTCACAACCCTGACGAATGAGCAGCTCTGGGCACGGGTGTGCCCAGTCAACATCCCAGGACACACAGCTCAGACCCTACATCCTCCTGATGAGAGAGCCTGACGGCATCCCGGCTCCACTGCAGGGACAGAGCCCACATCAGAAGCATCTCTGATCCCACCGCCAATGCACGGAGGCTCAGAGCACAGAGGAACATGCAGAGCCAAGAGGGTGCAGCCGGCATCCTCACATGGGAAATATCAATGTGAGGAAGATAAAGTGACAGGGGGGTGAGGCAACCTATAGATTTTTAAAGACCTAAAATTTTGGTTTCTTTCTGAATCAAGTTTAAAGGGAAAAAGCAGGCACAGAGAACCAGAGTGCCTTGGCTGTATAACTAGGGATCATCGGGTCCTTGAGTTTCTTTCTGGCTTCATCCTAAAGTCAGAACAGTAGTTACTCCTGAGGGGAGGTAAGGGGCTGTGATGTGGTGGGGCACATGGGGTGAGGCGGCTTCTTGGGTGCCTGGAAAGTCCTAGTTCTTGAGCTGGGTGATGGGCTACAAGATCTACCCTGGCGATAATTGTCAGCCATGTCAGAAATCGAGCAAACAAAAAACCTAATATCTTTAACCTTGCCCTCAAACTACAAGAATTTTGCTCTAATTGCCCTTCCAAGTGTTATGCTGCTGTGTTCAGAACTTTAGTTCTTTCTTGGTTTAACACTAAGTACCTAGTGTGGTACCAGCAAGCATCCAGGCCACAGCCCAGGTGAGTGCAGGCTCCTGCCAGGGAGCCAAGGCCTGGTGTCGCTTCTACTTGGGTCACTCCCAGCTCACACACCAGCGAGAGCCCTTGTCAGCCTCAGGAGCTTGTACTTCTTATTTCTGACCCACATAGAAATCCCCTTACTTACCTACAGCTCAGACGTGCATTTACAAAAAGATACTTGTTTGGGACTTCTTCCTGCTTTATATCCAGTGTTGTTACCTAAGATGTCCTGGGAGGATGTCTCTGGACCTCTGGGATGCCATATTGCCAAAAGCCCACCCTGGAGTCCCTCCTCTCCACACCAGGAGGGTGCTGCACAGAGGTCATGCTGGCATTTGGGCAGGCGAGCCCCTGCACTGATGCCAGGCCCCACACACTTCCAACAGCCTTGGTGGGAGTGGAAGAGAGTACTGTCCCATGGGGGTCACTACCGTGGTCCTGTCCCATAGCCCACCTCTGTACCAAGGCACAGGACAAGACTATCTAATGTACAGCAGACAGCAGCTGCTATGGTTGAGAGCAAAATGAAGATGAGAGAGGTCAGGCAGAGTGCAGGGAAAGGTCAGAGGCACTAGAGTGCTGCCTGTTCAAGCAACAAGACTTTTCCCTGGGAATAAGGGTTATATCCTAAAGTAAGACCTACCTAAAGCCAAGCTCAGCCAAGAAAGGCAGAGAATGCACATTGAGTCCTGCTAAGTCAGAGGAATGCCTTGAGCTTTCCACAAATCTTACTAACAATGTAGAAAGCAAAGCCTACACAAATTCAAGGTGATCTGCCAGTAACTAAACTGTCTGCTAAAATAAGAGTTAATACGCTAAAATAAGAGTAACAGAACCAAGTCTCTTCACATGTAATGCACAATATCCAGCACTCAAGCAACAATCACTAGACATACAAAAAACAAGAAAATGTGATCCATAGTAATAAAAAAAAAAAAAAAGCAGCTAAGAGAAATGGAATCTGAGACAGCCCAGGTGCTGGACTTGTCAAAAACTTTACAAAACAGTTTTAATAAATATGTTCAAAGAATCAGAGGAAAATATGGCCTCAATAAGTGAGCAGACAGGGAATTTCAGCAAAGAAGTATACACTATAAAAAAATGGAAATCTTGGAATTACAAAATACATCAACAAATAAAAACTTCACTAGGTGGACTTAACAGCCAACTGGAGATGGCAGAACTCCATCTGTCAAGAAACTTGAAGACCAGATCATTAGAAATTATCCAGACTGAAGAACAGAGGATAAAAAGACCTCAGAAAAAGAACACAGGCTCAAGACCTATAGGACAACATCATCAGGTCTAATACACATGTAACTGGAGCCCCAGAAGAAGAAAGTAAAAGAGAAATGGAAAAAACCTTTGAAGAAATCATGGCCAAAATGTTTCAAATTTGATTAAAAAAAAACAACAACCAAAAATACTGACCTACAGCTCTAAGATGCTCAGAAAACCTGAAACAGGCTGAACATCCAGAGACTCACACCTCAACACAACACCAAGTTTTAAAACATAAAGATTGAAGTCTCAAAACAGCCAGAAACTGTATTATGCACAGAAAGCAAGGACAAAAAGTATAGCAGGACTTGAGAAAACAGTGGAACAACATTTTGAAAGCTTTGAAAAAAAAAATTTTATAACCAGTGAAAATATAAATTTTATAACCTGAATTTTATAACCAGTGAAAATATCCTTCAAAAATGAGGGAGAAATACAACAAGTAAATACAAGTAAACAAAAGCTGAGAGGAGTCATCACATGTAGACCTGCACCACAAGAAATACTGAGGCTGCCCATCAAGTCAAGGGGAAGAGGTGGCAGATGGAAACGGCTCTACAGGAAGGAAGGGAGAAGACCAGGAATGGAAAGTAAGAAAGTAAATATGAAAGACCGTCTCTTCTTTCTTCCTATACTTTACTTAAAAAACAACTGACAGTTTAAAGCAAAAATAATATGTTATGGTAGAGTCTATAATTATATGAGTAAAAGATACAGCGACAAGCAAGACAGGAAACTAACACAATCCAGAAACAACCCATGACAGCTCCTGTCCTTCACTCTTTACTGTCTACTCTCCCAGGGGGCCGGCTTCACAGACACAGCTCAATGGGGACCCGGCCCTGCAGGGACAGTCCCCCAATAAGGCCATCCTCACAGTTGTGATTTCCCCACATCCTTTCCTAGTTGGTCTAAATCTTGTCCCAGTCATGGTAACCGGACTTCCTTATGAGAAGAACTTTTAGCTCATGTGATATCCACAAATAAGTTGATTTGAATGGAAAGTATCAAATGTAAAACAAGGGGTCCAAGGAAGGCGAGACCATATGCAAATGGTGAGACATGAGCTCTCGTGTCAGTCTACCAGAGAAGGGCGGCTCCATGGGCTGCCACAGTGCCCCAAGCCTTGGTCCCAGCACACTACTGTACCTCTGTGCCCGAGCCTGGGCCCACACAGTCCACTTTCCTCTTCTTCCGGGGCCCAATCGCTGCTAGCGCCGTGAGGTTGGCATCTCGCTGTCTCATCTGTGCCAGTTCTTGTTGCTGCATCTTTTATTTTGAAAGGGAAACAAGGAGATCATTCTTGCACTCTTTTTACTTACTACAGAAGCAACACATAGATATCAAAGGATTACCTACAAACTTTCTAAATTGTGATTTCTAATGTTTTGACTTTTTTAGCAGTAAGCATATTCTACAAGGGGAAGGCCCAAAAAAACTGTAATTATTTTTGGGCGTACAGGCTTCCCCCACTAGTTAAGTGTTCTAGGAACCTATCAGTACCAGTGTACCAGCTAACACTGTTGTGAGAGGCTGCATTGCAGAGGAAACCTCTCAAGTTGTGGCCAACAGGTGACTGGTTCTTCTACCCTGACAAAGCACCTACCCATACCACACTGAATATTCAGCATTTTTTTTTAACCAAAAACAGCATGACCCCAGTGCCCCACCCTCCCTTTTCAATTGATCTCACTCCAAACAACTTATTTTGTTTCCTCAGGTGAAAAAAGTTCTCAAAGGAAAATGTTTTGCCAGTGTGGAAGAGGTATAACAAAAAACAGCAGAAGCACTATAAGGTATCAAAACTGACAAGTTCAAAAACTGTTCTGAGCAGTCAAAAATGCATCTTGATAGGTATGTTGCAGACAACAGAGAGGACTTTGAAGGTGACTGAAGTTTAAACATGTAAGAATACCCAATTTTTTATAAATAAATTCCAGACTTTTTTGGTACTCCTTGTATAACCAGAAAAATAAGAAAATTTTAAAGCAATGGATGTTTATCTTAAAATGCTCCAAAAATATAAACAAGTCAAAAATATAAAGATGAATGCCACCCAAAAAGAAGTTACCACTAAGATTAAAAGAATACATGTAAACATGTCTTATATGATCTGACTTAAAATAATCATAAGAATAATAAAAGTAGAATACCAACTGTTTGCACAGGAAAATACCTTTGATGTAGTATTATTTAGACTTTGCAAATATTTTAAACAGTTACCGAAATGTCCACTATACAGAAAAATAACATGGTTTTCTTCATCTTCCTCACATAGACTCACCATGGTTGAATGTTTAGGTGAACGTACTTTCAAGTGTGCAGTGAAGATTCTATGACTAAAAAGCTTACCTCTTTTGCCTTCTGTTTCAACCTTAATTGTTCTGGATCTTCTTGTCTTGATCGAGACTATTTTTGAAAAACGTAGAAAAGAAAAATAAGTTATGGCCTAAACATTATCGTTTAGCAAACATGTTATCTTATTCATTATATAATAACATCTAGGTCATATCAAAGTGTATGAAATTTTTAAAATGCTTATAGCCAAAAGATGAAAATTTGGATTGCACATCATGAAAAAAAGCCATCACTATAAGAAAGTCAATACCAGCCAGGCTCGGTGGCTCAGCTTGTAATCTCGTGCTTTAGGAGGCTGAGGTGAGTGAATTGCCTGAGCCCATGGGTTAGAGACCCGCCTGGGCAACTTAGCGAGACCTCATCTCTACAATAAATCAAAAATTAGCTGGGCATGGTAGCGCACGCCTGTAGTTCCAGCTACTTGGAAGGCTGAGCAGAAGAATCACCAAAGCCCAGCAGGTCAAGTCTGCGGTGGCTGGGAGCAGCCACTGCACTCCAGCCTGGGCGACAGAGTAAGACTCCAACTTTAAAAAAAAAAAAAAAGAGAGAAAGAAAGTCAATACCATCTGGATGTGATGAGTAAGACGTGGTCTTTGGCTGGCTCTGTGGCTCAGCCTGTAATCCCGCGCTTTGGGAGGCCGAGGTGAGTGAATTGCCTGAGCCTGCAGGTTCAAAACACGTCTGGGCAACTTGGCGAGACCTTATCTCTAGCATAAATCAAAAAAATTAGCCAAGCGTGGTAGCACGTGCCCGTAGTTCCAGCTACTTGGAAGGCTGAGGTGGAAGGATCGCCAGAGGCCAGCAGGTCAAGGCTGCAGTGGCCAGGAGCGTACCACTGCACTCCAGTCTAGGTGACAGAATGAGACTCCAACTCAAAAAAAAAAAAAAATGGTCTTTGACACACGCCTACAAGTGTGGGCCTTGGACTTGACAGAAGGCCTCACAGGCCTCTAGCTCAGGTCCTGGTCCTGCCCCACAATCACTGGGGGAAGGGCCAGGCCCTCACCAGAGCACGTGGCCTTCCCACACTGCAGCAACTCTCTGTGGAATTCAAGTCCCCTGTCTATTACTAATGAGGCATGCCACACCGGCCTCTGAACACTCTTCCAGAATGAATGACAGTGTGAAAAGTCAGGTCTGGTGCGCGCAGGGCTCATTGCACACGCACTCTACACCCACAAGTATACCTTGAGGAGGAATGTGAGCTGCTAGGCGTCTTAAGAGGCTCCACCTTCCAGGTGTTTCCACTTAAGCAGCTGGAGCAGAAGGAATGAGGCCTCACTACAGCTCTGCTTATAAGTGCATCGCCTTTTCTCCAAGCCAGCCTGAAACACTACCTAGGCCTCCTGAATGTGGGTGAGTGCATCAGGTGAGGACAGGGAAAGACCCAGCACTCGCCTTGGCTGCCCGCATCAGAATCTCCCGCTCCTGCTCATCCTTCCTCTGCTTCTCAATCTGATCAAGCTGCTCGAAGAACTTGAGCTGAGCCCGGACATCACTCGCCTGCTCATATCTGTCATCGTCCTGCCAAAAAAGTAGAAATGCTGCTCGTCACGGATCTGGGCCAGCAAGCAAAGGTTTGCCTCGTACAGCTGGACAGTTTCGGCACGATGCACCCTGCAGGCCCATCCTGGCGCTGGCAAGGCCCCGGCCTCTGCTTCTCTCACCAGACAGGCTGTGCCCCTGAGAGCTTCACCCACTCCCTAGCAGAGAGAGAAGTCCCACACCAGAGTTCCCCTTTTATACACTTTAACATCGTCTGGTTGTCTTTAAAGCAACATTCAAATTTTTCTGTAGCAACAGACAGAACAACACAGAATGCTTTTGTCTAAGAGAGTTTGTTCTAGAAGTTGCCCTGTAAGCACTGACACCTGGCCAAGGGAGCATCTCCTGTCACGCAGTCTGGGCCACCCCTAGGTGTTCCCTGGTGTCTCAGAGCAGTATCACCTGACTGCTGAAGTGGAAAACTTCCTTCCTGAGGACAGGGTTGCCACCACCTCATGTCTACAGGTCCTGCCTGTGGCCAGGGAAGAGGCCAGCACCCACATGGGCTGAAACTCCGGAAGTGGATCATTTCCAGAGTTTAGCAGGTCCCCCATAGGTCCCTCCAGGGCACCTCCCACAGACGCCTGGCCCTCCTCCCCAGCCCAGACTCACACAGCACTCTAGAACACCATGTGACTAAAATAAAGAAAATCTTCCCAAAATCCGCTCCTACAAAAAATTTGAAAGTTCTCAAAGGACACGGGGGCACTTGGGACCCCTCCACTCTCTATCTGGGCATGGGGAGGGCTTCGGGACAGGAGCAGATTGGAAGTCAACAAGAGAAAGATATACTCAGAAAAACAGCCCATACCTTATACGAGAAGTTCTTTTGCTGAGCCGTTTCTGATATTTTTTCTACAAGATTCTGTAACCTTTGCTGCGTGGCGTGTGATACATAACTTACTACATCTGGGTGTAACTCCGTTATGCCATGCTTTTTACCTGAAAGTTGGGTAATAAAGAGAGTATTCTGAAATCATCTGGACGTTTTTTCTTCCTCCCCACTGGTGGTGTGCACACTGCAGCTGCACCAGAACCGCAGCAGCAGCCACATGGACCACACCCCAGGCAGGAGACCCACGAAGCACGTGCGCTCTGACAGTGTAACTGCCACAGGTCGAGTATCAAAGTCACGGCACCCGCTAAACCCAAACGTGGACACCAAAAATCCCAGCGACAGTGACTTAGTGAGAATTCACCTATTTCTAATATTCTTCTTTGTAAAGGCGCAGGGAGGAGGAAGGTCTCATCCTTACAGGACCGGGTCAGCGTGCCTACTAATTCAGAGTTCGTGGCTAATATTCTTGCACTTTCTTCCGAGAGGTTCACTCCAGCCATCGATGCAACATCATTAATGTCGTCATCATCCCTTGAGAAAAGAAGAAAAGCTTGTTATAACTGTATAAGGAATTCACCAGGAGGAGGGCCGAGGGGTTGTGACTCAGTGAGCAACAGCGTGGGAGCAGGAAACCCTGTGAAGAAGGCACAGCTAGCACCTGCATCCCTGCATCCTGCCACGGGACGAAGCGGCCTGACTGCCTTATCTGAAAGCTCACTGTTCTGTTAAAGGAAAAACTATGATTAACGGTGAAATGCATCCACACAGATGCACAGGGGACTCGAGAGCAGCAATACCAAGTCCAGAGAAAAGCACACCAGGAACGCTGCATGCTGCTTTAAGGAGTATGTTCCATGTGAAACTTTAAAAAAAAAAAAAAAAAATCACACCAGTATTGATTTCTTTCTAAAACAATCACAGACTCCCAGAAAAGCTGGAGGAAGAATACAAAGAACTTTCTCCTGAAGCCCTGAGAGTGAGCTGCTGACCTGTCCATGGGCACTTCCCACAGATACAGGCATCCCCACTGGGACCGGGCACCCTTGAAACCAGGCCACCAACAGCGGCCCCTAGCCTGCAGCCACTCCTCAGCCTTCCCAAGCTGGCTACGTCTCCCAGCAGCATCCTGCCCAGAGAGGTTCACATCCAAATCACGGGCCACGTGTCACTGTCACGCCTCTTCAGTCTCCATCAGGCTGGAACGTTCCTCAGCCTCTCCTGATTCCGGTGCCTTCGACACGTGGAAGGTACAAGCCAGTGCATGCAGAACGTCCTCTTCTAGTCTGAATGCTGTCCCTCATTAGGAGATGTGGGCCACACAACCCTGCCAGGAATCCCACACCAATCACAAGTCCTCTGTGGGGCCTTCTCCCAGCTGTGGGCTCTTTACCAACATGCACGCTGAGAGTTGGACTCGGGGACCTGCCTGGCATCTCCTCCATGTCAGGTGTGTCTTGTGTCTTGTGGTGCTTTAAGTGGTCCTCACACGCAATCCTCCTATGGGCTCCATGTGCTCAGTGAAGGGCATCGCACAGGAGTCCCTGGCGGCCACAGGCTGTGACTTCACTGTACAGCTTGGAGCTCAGGCTGCCGGACTCAACAAGGGAGGGAGATCATTCCGCCAACTCTGCACCCTCAGTCTCTGAGCACTGCTCTCTGCCATGACAGGACAGCCTCAAACATCTTGTACTTTCCTTGACCCAGTCCTGAAATCCACCTTTTCTCTAAGGAGGCCGTGTCATTTTAGTGGAAATGGCTTCCAGAAGACAAGATCTGAGCACTAGGGGCGCTGCTGCCACTGGGTGCTGCACCCAGGCTCTTCCAGGGATGAGGCTGGAAGCTGTCTTCTAGTTACAGTTATTCTAATCCAATGGAACGCAGATTCACGCACTGGTGTCAATGTGCACAATTCTCACCCAACACCAAAGGGCATTCTAATTGATTCCTCTTGCCATCTTTCTGACTCCCCACCTTGACAGCAGGACAACAGGGCTTCCGGCAGCCTTAAATGATTTACTTCTTGACCTGTGTATGTATCTAATTGCTCTCCCCACCCACCTCGGGCATCAACCCCACACACGCAGGCCTAGCCTCCTCTTCCTTCCTGAACTCTGACCCAACTCAGGCCACTGCTCCCCAAGCACCTGCTCTGCCCACCTGTGGCTTCAGGAGTGAGGCGTCTGGGAAACACAGACCCACGAGAAATTTTCCTGACACAACACTTCCCTGCTGCTTGACAACAGAGGTCACCCACAGCCCTTCCCCTCTCTCAGATCCCATGAACCCTTCCCTGCCTGACAGGGATGCTGGGACCGTCCCAAAACCAAAGCAAAACACAGTACTTCTGAAGGCACTGGGGCAAGAGAAACAGTCTAGGTTATGAACATGGGTAACTTGAACCACTACATGCCATGTCACAAAAGGGAACTCCTATCCGTTCATACAAAAACCGGCTGATCCACCTTCCCGCTGCCTGCGTGAAGCCCTCCGAGCTCCTCCAATCATGGATAAACGCACACGTACAGGAATGCAAGGTCACAGTGCATATGAAGGGTGGTCTCAAAGGTACCAGCCGCCAGGCGCCGCATGGCCAGCCCCCAGCCAGGAGGGGAGAGCTGGCCTCTCCTCTGCAGCCACGCTTCTCCACCGCACACAGGTCACTCCTTACCGAAACGAACCTCCCCCAGGCTCCTTGAGTTTATTTTTCTGTGCAGCAGCTGCTTGTGCCGAGACAGTAGAAAGGGCTTTGGTTCCAGGTAACACGGCGGGTTTCACCACAGGGACTACAAAACAAAGACACACAGTGGAAACCACACAAGGCTTTTATTAGATCAACTACATGCTCTGGTACCTTATGGGCCCACGGGAACAGCACCCACTCTCCCACCTGGCTCCAGTAAAGTTTCCAAGAACTTCGGGTTGATAACTCTCAATTATAGTTCAAAGGATAAGCTGCATCTCACCAGCATTTATTTTCCTATAATTTGTCAAACTTTTTAAGGTACAGGAATGATTACTGATAAAGAAACTAATGGTAATATACATATATCATCCTTAAACTCAGACCGACAGTTGTGATGGCCGAAAAACACCCTAAGCATACTTAATACCACTGACTTATATCCTTAAAATGGTTAAAACAGCAAGTTTTGTTATGTATGTTTTACAACAAATAAAAGAAAATAAAGTAAAATCCTAATGATGGCCGGCTCTGGGACAAGGCCTGGTTCTGGAGTGGCAGGGGCCCCACAAGGCCCCTCACCTGGCTGCAGCTGGTTCAGCTGGATCTGCTGAGGCGTGGTGAGCATGATCCGGTTGTGAGGCTGCCGCAGTGCGACCATGGGCGTCTGCGTCAACGTCACCTGCGGGGGCCGGATCAGGGCTCCTGGCTTCGGAGGCTGCTGGATCACCTGAGGCAGAGCCAGCAGAGAACGGTGAGCCCTCCCGGAGGGCCGGAAGCCATCTGGGCCCCTTGCTGGAGGCTGTTCCCTTCCCTTCACTTGCACCCCCAACCCAACAAGATGCACCAGGAGGACCCCACAAATGTCTCGGACCCAGAGTACCCCAGGTCAGCGCTCTGTGCCTGGCCACAGCAGACCAGGGCAAGCAGCAGGGTGGCACCTATGGCAGGTACAGTATGGGCAATTGCCTGGAAGCTGCCTGGGAACCTGGTCACACACAGTTTGCTGGGTTCAGCACCCACAAAGGAACAGAGGCTTCCCAGATATCAGCAGAAGTGACACTGCTGCCCAGTGGCCACAGGCCAAGTGTCTTTTTCTCTTCTGAATGTTCTAATAGAAGGCTGGATGGCTTTCCTACTGGAGTGGAGTTACATTTCCCAAGCCCTGCCCTGAACTTGGCCCTCAAGGGCCTCTGACCACTGCCCCAAGCATGGCCTGCTGCCCTCAGCTCATGCTAGGAATGCGCCAAGCCTCCCCAATGCCACGGGCTGCCCAACCTCGCTACCATCCTACTGTTCACTCCCACCCTCTGCACAACAGGGCTCCAGGCGCTGGCAGCACTGACCATGCCTGTGCTCTAGGCCCCAGCCCCAGGATGCCAGACCCAAGGACACTCGCAACCCTGTCAAAAGCCACATGTTCCGGTCCACATGGCCTGGCCCCAAATCTCTGGGGCCAGATGTTTAGAGTTCAATTTCTGCCTTTTACAAAGGTGCCCTGGCAGGCATACCCTATGTTATGGAAGGAACACTTACAGGGGCTGTGATGAGGCCAGCTCTGCCACAAAACACAAATACCCACACTGGATAGGACGAGCCTCTGGCAGCTCAGGCCAGGCGCTGCCACAAAGAAAGGCTGCAGAAACTCAGGGAACGCCCCATTCCCACACCTTTAGAGCCTCGGGGGGGCAGGGGAGAGGTCAGATCCATGGGCCTAGCTAGATGCATTCTGCAGACTCCACACACATGGTCCAACAGAATCCAGAGATGCAGGAGGCAGAAAGAACCTTGCTGCTGAATATAGCATCTGTTCACAAAAGTACCAGTGACGCAGCTTGTGTGACCAAGTGCCAGGTCAACACCTTGTAAAAACAATGAATGCCCTAAGGTCTGGTGCAGCTGAATTCACCTTTCAGGTGAAGTGGCCCCACCATGTACTGGCCAGGGAGGCTTTGGGCAAGTGAACAGTGAAGCCAAGGGTATGGTAAGTCTCACCCTCCATGCCAAAGGAAGCCCAACTAGATGCTGCCCACCACTCTCTGACTCAGTGAGGGACATCCTCCCTGTGCACTGTTCCACCCTGCCCTCCTCACTACTCATCAAGGCAAAATAAATGCAAATTGTAATGGAGCCCAGGATTGAGTTCCCACGGGATTCTCCACCACTTAGTTGGTCCTTGTGCCCTACTGTAAAATTCACAGCCTATAATGAAGAGTCAGGGCCTCAACAGTTTTTCTTAATCCATCTTTAGAGGAACAACCCCCCTTGACTTTGGTTTAAACTGCCCTTCTGTTTGGGGAACCCACTCTACCTGTGGGACTGTGCAGCACAGCATCCTTCCTCCAGCTGAGGACGCAACATGTGACTATACTGAGACGGTCACAGGGAACCTCACTAGCAGTCTGGGGCTCCCACCCTGGGACTCACCTAGACCCACATGACTGCAGCTGTCCTGTGCCGTGACCAGGGCTGCTCCAGCCTCCTGCCTAACTGTCCAGTGCCAGGCACGGGCGCCTGTCCTTAGGCCTGGGCTGTGGCTCCTATCGAAGAGAACACCTGCCTACAGACTTCACTGGGCCGCACAGCAGCATCGAAATGGCAACACCCAGATACGGCAGGCGGGGAGTACACTGGGACCAAGCAGTCGCACACTTCACTTTACTGAGAAACAAAGGACACATTCCAGGACCTCAACCTACAGTTTACACTGTAACTATTTAAGGCAACACCCAAGCTTCTCCCAGCAATTTTCCTGCATGCTCGAAAAGCTTCTCCAAGCCATGGCGGCGCAGTAGGTGGTGGGGACGGGCAAGACGTGCCCTTCCATACCAGCGGTGTGGGCTGCCCCTGTTTGCCAACGCCAACCTGCGTGGGCTGTGTGAGGCTGAGCACAGGGGGCTGGAGGGCACTGGTCACGGTAGCCGCCGTCTTCCCAGCCGTGCGCTGGACCGAGCCGCTCAGCACCACAGCTGTGAGCGCGGTGGTGGCCTGTGAGGCAGGCGGCGGCTGCTGCTGGCTCTGCTGGATGAAGGCCGCTGAGTCGGGGGTCAGTTGTCTCAAGGCGGGTAAGCTCCTCTGGGTGTAAAGACAGACACAGGGTCAGGGAGCAACTCGCAAGGTAGTGTCCTTACTTAGAAATAGCACAATTTTAGAAAAGGCTCTCAGCTACACACAACAGGCCCCAGACCCTCACGGGACACCTCTGGGCACTGGCACCCACGTGCTCCGTCACTCATATCCTCCTGCCAAGAAGGGTGATTCTTGGTAGGAATTGTTCAAAATGTGTCTTTCAAAAACAAACTCCTAAATGCCCTATTATAAATGTTTTTTAAAACGGATGACATAATGGAGATAGAGAATGACAGATCCCAGGGCTGGGAAGAGCCCATGGGTGGGGGCAGACAGAGGCTGACTGGTGGGTAGAGACATGCAGCCAGCAGGAGGACCAAATCCTGAGGTGTGACAGCAGAAGGAAGGACTGGAGCTAACAGCAATGGACAGTCTATTTCAAAACAGCCAAAAGAGAGGACCTGAAGTGCTCCCCACACAACAATATCAGTGCTGGAGGCAAGGACACCCCAAATGCCCTTTTGGATCATCACACATCCTGTACAATTTGATTTGTACATCAAAGTATACAAATAGGTATCGACTTTTAAGATGTGCGAGACCAGTGATTCCACGAGGAACACCCTGACGCTGCTGAGACCCTTGGTCCTCTCCTGTAGGTAAGCACCGCCCATCCCCTCTTAAGAAAATAGATCCTTCTCAAGCCTCAAGACCCACACAGCCGGGACAGGGCTCCCACTTTACAGAAAAGCCTCCTCTGAACAGAAACCCTAGACCCTGTTCAAGCCCTTGAGCCCCAGGCAGGTGGCACAGGCAGCGCACACACCTGGAGCATCTACACAGCCTCCCTCCCCATCCTGGCCTGCTTGCAGGCACCGGAACCTTCCAAATTACCTTCAGGAAAGGCACAAGATAAGGTTGAGGTGAAGAATTAAGTTCTCGGTATAACCTGCTAGTGAAGTCTTCTGCTTCGATTTTTCCATCCTTAAAAATAAAATGCACATTGAAGTTGTGCAGTGAGTGAAATCTCAAACACGCCTCTTAGCTCCACTCCAGTCTCATACTGCATGGCTGGCTTTGCCCCACACTCCTCAACAGAGGAGTCAGGAAGTCCATGTGCGTGCACTTCACCAGACACAAGCCTCCTGGGTATATGCATGGCAGGCGTCACCCTGGTCACCCTGTGCTACTAGCTGCTGACCACATCCCCACCGGGGCAGGTTGCTCAGCCATGTCTCGTTCTCACTCAGTGACAGTTTTCACTCAACTTTTACCACACACCTCCCCAGTGGCAGGCATTTGCTAGTGTGTAAGAGGAACTCCACTTCAAGCCCGAAGTCCAGAGTGCTGGGGCCAACGCAGGGGGACTGGGCCCAAGGGGATGCTGGCACCTTTCAGGAGGAGACACCTGCAGGGGCCAGAGGGCTGGGAGTCCGCAGAGGCAGGAAAGAGAGCCCAGGTCAAGGCGCACGGCTCTGCTCCAGAACAGAGGGCAGCATGGTGTCTGGACTAGACCCTGGGAGAAACAGGGATACAGGGCCACACAGTCGGAAAAGGGCATGGAGAGAACAGTGGCTCCATACCACTGGGCTGTCCTGCTGAGTGCCAGCAGACCCCTGGGTCACAAAATGGCTGTGGGGTGAAGAAGGGCAGATAGCCAAGAGCTCGACCATGGGCAGAGACCATGGGGTCCAGGACCTGGGCTCACAGGGAGGAGAGGCCACCAGGAAAGCTCCTGACATCTGGTCTGGGGAAAGAGTGCTGTTCACTAGACAAAGAAAGACAGGGAGGAGGTTGTCTCTGCTAGTGGAGGACAGATATGTCATGGCCAGTCGGCACCATGGGGAAGGAGTCGTCCTCAATAAGGACAGAGCCAGGCCTCCAGGGGCTCGGAATGCAGAACACCTGTTCAGACAGGATGCTCACAAGGGGAAAGGCAAGCCTGTGCCCGGCTTGAGCCACTCTTGTTTGTAGTGACCTAACTGGTGGCTGAGTCCAATTCTAGCTGATGCTGAAGACACAGGGAGTAGCCAGCAGTATTCAGTGTCACAGAGGAAAGGCCAGAGGGAGCTACCAGGGGCCCTGACCAGATCCAGCACAATGGAAGCAGCAAAGGGAGGGACTACTCACACGGGACCGTTGTGTCCCTCAACAGCAGGGTACAGTGTGTGTAGAATCACCCCTGCACACATCCTGTGACCTGGGCCTCTCTGGACTGACCCCAGGTGTGTGTGCTAGTAACGGAGGCACACAGGGGGAATGTGGCCTCCAATCCTGCCTGGGCCGACATACTCTACCCACAAAAGACAGACAACACAGACCCCAAAGGGCCAGGGGAGGCCTAACACCCAGGCTTCCTACACAGAGAAATCAGGAGGGAAGAGAGCACAGAGGAAGTCGTTGGTCAGGAGAGCCAGACAAGTTGACTGAAACACACAGGCTTCTTTTGAATCCTGACTGGACAAGTTGTGAAAATAACACTCTCAGGATGCTGCTAGGGAAGTGTGACCCAGCTGGCTGGAACACTACACAGGGATGCTCAGGGCATCAGGCATGCTCCTGGCGCCGCAGCTGTGTTGTAAGAAGCGCCCTCACCTTTAGAGACCTGCACTGAAACAGCTACATAGCCAGAGAGAGGTGTGGGGGAATGGGCAGGACACAGCAGACATGAACTGCTGCCTACAGACTGAGCATCAGTAAGATGAGGAGACAGGTACATGGGGGTTCAGTATACTCTTCTCTTACTTCTTTTAAGTCCCTTTGAAAACAGGTAACGCAAGTAGGGGAAGGGAAAAGAGAAAGCAAACACCTCCAAAAAACTGTCTATTAGTGTATTTAAAAACTGTTTCTATGAGGCATCACATAACTTCAGATGACAATCAACTGCTACAGAAGAGTAGATTCCAGACCAGGCGCGATGGCTCATGCCTATAATCCCAGCACTTTGGGAGGCCAAGACAGGAGGATTCCTTAAGCCCAGAAGTTTGAGACCAGACTGGGCAATACACAGAGACCTCATCTCTAAAAACATAATAATAAAATTTTTTAAATCCCAGCTATTCAGGAGGATCACCTAAGCCCAGGAAGTGGAGGCTGTAGTGTGCCATGATCATACCACTGCACTCCAGCCTGGGCAACAAAGTGAGACCCCCAAGAGGGAGGATGATAGATGAGAGGTAGGGAGGGAGGGAAGGGGGAAGGGAAAGAAAGGAAAATAAAAGAAAAGTTAAGAAAAGAAAAGAAGATTTCAGTCCAGACCTGGTGGTTCATGCCTGTAATCCCGACACTTTGGGATGCTGAGGCAAGAGGACTGCTTGAGAGTTTGTTGTGTCTCTAAGCTGTCTCTACGAAAAAATTATTTAAAAATTAGCCAGGCTGGGTTCAGTGGCTCAGCCTACAATTCCAGTACTTTGGGAGGTTGAGGTAACCCACGGGTTTATGACCCACCCAAGCAACTTGGCGAGACCTCATCTCTATAATAAATCAAAAATCAGCCGGACGTGGTAGCGCACATCTGTAGTTCCAGTTACTTGGAAGGCTGAGGCAGAAGGATCACCAAAGCCCAAGTAGGTTGAGGCAATGGTGGCCAGGAGTGTGCCGCTGTACTCCAGCCTGGGCGACAGAGAGAGACTCCAACTCAAAAAAATAAAAATAAATAAAAAATAAATAAAATAATTAAATAAAAATTAGCCAGGTGTGGTGGTGCACACCTGTAGTCCCAGCTACTTGGAGGCTAAGACAGGAGGATTGCTTGAGCCCAGGAGTTTGAGCTATGAGCAGTGAGCTATGATTGCACCACTGCATTCCAGCCTGAGTGACAGAGCAAGACTCTGTCAAAAAATAAAAAGAGAAAAGTAGATAAAGTAAAAACCCTTAAGACATCAGGCACACTTTCTTTGTGAAAAGCATAAGCCATCAGAAAACAGAAAAGCGCCTGGTGCTGCCCTTCATGCAGCAGGACTCAGGGCAGGGGCCACAGCGCAGCCTCTTGGCAAAGCCTCCAGAACACTTGAGCCCAGGAAAGAGGGTCATGCACACCTCTTCCCCTACCTATAACCTTCCACAGGCATTTGCCACTGACACACGCCTCCTGGACACAGGTCCCAGCAGAGATCTGAGGCAAAAGGAATTTAATGTAAAAGTTTTCTTACCAGTAAGTTCTGTACTAGCTCTTTCACATTAGCTGCTGTCTCTGTAGACTGTTTGCCAGAGGAAGCCAATTTTATTAATGTAGATAGAAAATTTTTACATTTCTTCACGTTTTCCATAGTTTCCTGGATTAAAGTAAAAAGATGAAAATGAAAAAGTCTTAAGAAGCAAGATTTTCATCATAGTGTTTGGCTTAACATGTGGGTATGTATCAAAGACACGTGTATTTCTTCCCTAAACTGCAAAGGAAATGTGCTAACTCACAGCTTGCCAGGGGCAGGCAAGCTAAGCTACTCTGAAGGACACCCAGCCAATGGACATGGGATGCCAAGCGCACATCTCACTCAGCCCAGCACACCTACCTCCAGGAGTGCAACTAGTGTTAACCAATAAGATGAAAACGGTGAATCTACAAAGATGTTCATCATGGCGTTGTTTATCATGAAGACAAACAGATGCCTGTCCAAATGCACATGAAAGAAACCAAGTTATGACGCAGCTATTAAAAAGGATGACTGACACTTAGCAAAGAAGCACAGAGGAGGCAGGCATAAAGCACAGCCTCATTCTGGGTAAAGATGTGAACATGTACAGGAACACTACCGGAAGTGTAAATACAAACGGTGACACTGCTGCCTTACAGACTGAACACGTGCAGTCCACGTGTGGTTTTCCAAATGAGCAACTTGGATGGATTTAGAGCCTATCATACTCAGTGATCTATCACAGAAACAAAGAACTGAGTACCACAAGTTCTCACTCATAACTGAACCCTGAACAATTATCATAATACTATAAGAAAGGGATTGGAAGTAGTGGAAAACTGGTGGGAGAGGGGCGGGTATACTTTATCAATAAGGGTACCTGATCTCAAACCAGGCAAAGTGGGGACCAAAGGGAAGCCAAACTTTACCTGTACAATTACCATTTGTATATCTAATCCTGAATTGTACCCCACATCCTTAAAATTAAAAAATAAAAATAAAACAACTGCCATCATTGGCTCTTGCCACCCATACTTTTACACAGTCTGAGGTCCTCGAACAGGAAGAACCAGGCCCTTCCTGCCACCCCTCCTCAGTCAATGCCCTCAGGGCCAACAACACATGGGAATGGCAGACCTCACGCATTCATGAGGGCCCCACACAGTCACCCTACTCTCTGCAAAGTAGACAGAAGTCTAGAACAGAAGCCGGCCCAGGGCAGCTTTCAAGCTGCATTTTCGGATGAGGGCATGATGGGCCCAGCCAGCTCTGAAGGTGCGGAGAGAAGCAGCTTTGAGGTTGCATTTTCTGATGAAGGTATGACGGACCCAGCCAGCTCTGAGGGTGCTGAGAGGAGCAGCTCTTACCGTGGCAGCTGTGGAGGTGGTGGTCGCCCCTGGGACCGTACGCTGAGGAGTCCCCGTCTGAACAGCTGTCGCCGTCCCGAGGGAAGCCGTCTGGGCAGCACCACCCAGAACAAGCTGAGGCTACAAGAGTCCAGAACACAAGGTAAATGCATCTCAGGTCAACCCATGGGCTAAGTAGAGACCGACCTCCCATCCAGCAAACGAAAATAAGCCTTCCTACAGAAGCAGGGAACCCAAACAGCTGTCTGCCAGCACTCTGGATGAGTGAGTGCCGGTGGGACACCTGCCAGAGCCACCTAAGATAACCTGTAGCACCCACGGACCGACCCAAACCTGAGGACTGTTAAGACTGCACACCTGAGGAAATCACGTCTTATACCTGCATTAAAAGTTGACAGACATAAAGCCACACACCAGAAAGACCCTGGCTTTCAGAAGTTGATGGTAACCAGCACCTATGTCCTCATAATCAAATCAGATCCCCACCTCTCGGAAATCAAAACACAAAACGGAGAACCACACCTGAACACTCGAGAGGTGAATACCAATCCACCCACGGGGGCTGCACTACAGCTGAAGGGTCAACCCAAACAGAAGGGTCTCTGCCCCCAGCCACCCTCACCAACCTTCCTTTACTACCCAAAAGTGAGTCTCAACAAGAAGTCTCATGAAAAGAGGGCGTTTTCCAACTGATCTGAGGACTCGGCATGGGCCATCTGTGTCAGTGCAACTGTCCATGGGGACGTATCACTTTGTTAAGCAAATGGACAGCCAGATACCAAACAGCTCAGCAATTCAAAGACTGGCCCTCAGTCAAATTCCAAACACATTTAGTTTACATAAATCATCAGAATACAAATGTGCGCTATTTTTTAAATGAGTACTTTTCCAATTTATAAATCCAACCATCCACACTTTCTCCCTCCAACTGTCTAGCGCTGACTTTTTGCAACTTCTGAATGTAGGGGGCAGTGTGGCAGGAGTATGACTCCCAGCAGCACTGTGTGCTCTGGCTGCAAGTTGAAAGCTTCCAGGTCTCAGGAAGTCCCAAAGCACAACCTAGGCTGCCAATGCAGTTGCAGGGTAGGGGCTGTGAAGTGGGGGAGGCCAAGGGGGAAGTCATTTCTTTCACTTGTGACAACGAGCATGTATTATCTGTGTAACTGGAAGACATCAAACACAAAACATCTGATGAAGAAAACAAAGGAGAACAAGCCCAGCAGCCACTCCTGAGCCACAGTCTCTGGCACTATCCCCCTCCCCACCACAGGTACCCTGCACATGTGATGTGTTCCTCCTTCTATGGAGCCCTGAACGCACATTCCACCCACATGACATGGAGATTGTGTCTTCCACTAAATCGGATACAAAAGCAGCCATGGACTTCAGCACCCTCTCAGAAAAATCACTGTAAGCTGAAAACACAGACGCAACAGTCAGATGGAGCACGAGTGGAGTGAGTGCCTTTTGGGCATTTCTGGCCTTGACCAGTGCTTATGCACTTGGGACTAAACTGCTCTCCCACCTGATTTCACCCAGTGCCACCACCAAAAGTCAATCAAGATGTGATCCAGTGAGGGTGGAAACAGCTAGGTCCGAGAAGTGCCCCCAGAGTCCTCTAAGCCCACTCAACCTCAGATTCCTCATTGGGAAATGGGAGCAGGGCCTACCCTGCTGCACAGCAGCGAAAATTCCAGGTCAGCGACACATGAGAGAAACTGCCTGGCGCACAGTAGCTGCTTAATCAAAAGTGACCAACTCAGGGAAACTCACAGGGTCTCTCACAAACACCAAAGGAAAAGTCTTTGAACCATATTAGTCCTAGCTGCTCCCATCTGACTGCCCAGAGAAAGCTGCTTCCCTAATGAGGCATCCTTTCCCCAACCAGGAGTCCTTCCCCATCCAGGTGTCCCTTCCCCGGCCAGGTGTCCCTTCCCCAACCAGGTATCCCTTCCCCAACCAGGTGTCCCTTCCCTGGCCAGGTATCCCTTCCCTAACCAATTTTCCTTCCCCTAACCAAATGTCCCTTCCCCGGCCAGGTGTCCCTTCCCTAACCAGTGTTCTTCCCCAGTCAGGTGTCCCTTCCCCGGTCAGGTGTTTCTTCCCTGGCCAGGTATCCTTCCCCTAGCCAGGTCTCCCTCCCCTAGCCAACTGTCCTTTCCCTGGCCAGTCTCCCTTCCCCAGACAGCCCCTTTCCCTCCATGCACCTCCATTGCCTTCTCTGTAACAGTGGAGCCAACTTCACCAGTGCACAAGCTCTCCTCCCTGGCCTTGTCAGCCAGAGGCTGAGCTGCCACGAACAGTAGCACACACCAGGAAAGAAGCCAAGAACTGCTCCAGAACACTCTCCCCTCCTGCAGCTTAAAACATGATTTTAAAAACAATGCAAGCTGGGCTCGATGGCTCAGCCTGTAATCCCGCGCCTTTGGGAGGCTGAGGTGAGTGGAATGCCTGAGCTCGCAGGTTCGAGACCCACCTGGGCAACTTGGCAAAACCTCATCTCTACAATAAATAAAAATGAGCCGGGTGTGGTAGCACGCGCTTGTAGTTTTAGCTACTTGGAAGGCTGAGGCGGAAGGATTGCCAGAGCCCAGCAGGCGAGGCTGCGGTGGCCGGAAATAGCTACTGCACTCCAGTCCAGGCGACAGAGTGAGAGTCCAACTCAAAAAAAAAAAACAATGCACCAGAGCAGATGCAGAACATTGCTAAAACTACCCTTTAGCTACAGGTAAGAGACACAGCTGCAAGAGGCAGCATGGTGGTCACTGTGCAGATAACAAGACCAGGAGCAAGTTCCAGAACTCCCCACACCTCATCTTTAAGTGCCTTCTCAGTAAGTGCCTCCTCAGTGAGATGAGTTGAGCAATGGTACCTGCTTCACGAGGGCATCATGGGAACTAGACAAGTCAGTGCAGAGAGCAGCAAGCATGATGTCTTAGACGTACCCCGATCATACAACAGTGCTGACATCATCAGCACATGACACAACAGTGCTGATATCAGGAGAACGTGACACACACGGCACACAAGGAAGCACCAGCATCGTGAGCACACGGCACACATGGAAGCAATGGTGTCGTGAGCACACGGCACACACAACAGAGCTGGCGTCATGAGCACATGACACACATGGAAGTGCCAGCATCATGAGCACATGGCACACACGGCAGTACCAGAGTCCTGTTCACACACAGCGCCGCATATGCACAGACACAAGTTACTCTTCCAATGGGCCTTTACTGTTTCAGGGATGCCATACAATTGAATACTGACAAGGTAGTCTTCTAAATTATACTTCTGGTATGGTGGGAAGCCTCCAGAAGTACTGCTGATATTAAATGCTGTGCAGCTTTAAGGCAAAGGGAACCCTGATCTGTCCTGTGTTGGGTCAGAGTAAAAGTACTTTCTTCATAGTCTTCCTCACACAACTCAGCTTAGTATCCAATACAAACTCCTAAGGTCTGACCTCTGCATCAAAGAAAGCCATGCCCTGCGGCTCCTATAGCCTCAGTGGGTGCCCGGCACTGGCTCTCTCACCTGGACGCCGGGAGACCGCTGTAGTGTTGTGGTGGGCTGTACCGTCGTCTGGGCCTGAGACACTTGCTTAATTATGGTAGTTGGGGTCACCTGCCGTGCAATAATAGGCGTCCCAGGTGCCTGAAAAATAAGTAGAAAGTCATCTGAAATGAGCCACAGGTAAAAGGAAGCCCCATCCACCCACCCACTGAACACAAATATCAATCCTTAAACATATAGTGGACACAGGCAGGCCTGCACAATCGTTCACCATGTTCAATGAAGCCACCGTAATTCTAAAGTTTTCTTCCTCAGGATAATTTGTAAGATCGAAATTTTTCCATATACCATAATAAAAACATCATTAGACTTCACCAAGTCTACAACAGATTTTTTTTTTTTTTTTGAGTCGAGGTCTCACTCTTGTCACCCAGGCTGGAGTGCAGTGGTACAATGACAGTTCAATGAAGCCTCAACCTCCTGGACTCAGGCAATTCTCCTGCCTTGGCCTCCTGATTAGCTGGTACTGCAGGTACGCAACACCAACCCTGGTCAATTTTTTTATTTTTTGTAGCAGCAAGGTCTCACTTTGTTGCCCAGGCTGGTCTCGAACTCCTAGTCTCAAGCAATCCTCTGGTCTCAGCCTCCCAAAGTGCTTGGATTACAGGCATGAGCCACCATGCTCAGCTGGCAACAGATGATTTTTAAAGAACACAGGTGGCCGGGCGCAGTGGCTCACGCCTATAATCCCAGCAATTTTGGGAGGCCAAGGTGCGAAGACTGCCTGAGCCCATGGGTTCGAGACCAGCCAGGGCAACTTGGCGAGCCCTCACATCGACAATAAATAAAAAAATTAGCTGGGCATGGTGACACACGCCTGTAGTTCCAGTTACTTGGAAGGCTGAGGTCACCTAAGCCCAGCAGGTCAAGACTGTGGTGGCAATGATCATGCCACTGCACTCCAGCCTGGGCAACAGAGTGAGACTCCAATTCAAAAAATAAAAATAAATAAATAAAAAGGTTGGGGGAGGATGTGGCATTTATTGGGCAAGATGTCTGAGGTATTACAAAGAGTGAAATGGCAAGGGGCAGGGCCAGATATGAAGTCATATCTTAGTTGTGTAAAAGAAAAAAAAAAAGAACACAGGTATCTGGAAATCAGTCCTTGTGCTGCTGTCCTGCTGTCTTGTTAACAAGAATCTAAAAAGGGTCAAAGGCACCAGGAAGTCCCTGGCCTGGGCTGGAAAGCAGTCACAGGGCTGCAGAAGAGGAAGGAGGGAGGCACCCAGGCTGGCAGGGCACCACGTATTGAGCCTGCTGAAGAGAAGGTGTTATGAGAGACAAGGATGTAAAAGCACGCAAGTCCATGGCACTGCAACACTCCCACTCAAAAAGCCACGAGGGTCTCTCATGGCATCCCACTCAGCAGACAGACACTGCAGACTTAAGGACACCATTCTGCTTCTTCAGATATGGGGGGCGGAATCTTTGTCAGCCTCCAGCATGTTTCCACCCATCTCTGGGACAGAGTAGATTCCAGAGGAAGCATGGCTCAAGGCACAGGAGAGCAATGTCAAGATGGTTCCAGTCTGACTTCAGTTCTAACCTGCCCACCCGCTCAGGACAGCAGGGTAACAGCACCAGACAAGCACACAAGGACACAGAGTGGGACAGGCACCAGGGGAAACCACGGTGCTGGACATGGGCACCACAAGCATCAGAATCCACCTTCCCCGTACAACTAGGAGTCAGGTTCTGAGACCTCACCAGCTTGGGGGCTTCCATGAGGGTGGGTGCCATGTCACTTGTGTGGCTCTCAAGTGCCTCCCTGACAACAGCTGTGACACACTCACAGCATCCACACACTCCCAGCTCTCAGCATCTTACATTCCTGGCTCAGTCCTCATGACAGTCCCACAAGCTAAGTACCAGTAAGATCTGCACTTTGCAGATGAGGAAACTGAGGCATGGGAAGATGAAGTCACAGAGAAGAAAGGGAAGGGGGGGGAGGGACGAGGGACCAGGGACCAACCCTGGAGTGCTCCCTCTTTCCCCCTCAGCATGGCCCAGTCACCAAGAGGACAGGTCACCCACTCCATTCCCAGGCCCATCTGGGTGAGTGACAGAAGAGCCCACGCTTCCCGGTCCTCGCTCCCACGCCCCAGCCCTTGCAGACAGCCCAGCCCTTGCAAATGTCCCTAGCTAGTGTGGGGAAGCAGCAGAGGAAGATATTCGAGTGTCAAAGTGCCACAGGTTGGGCTGCGTGCACTCACCTGCACGGTGGAGATCTGGACAGGAGGGGCACTTGTGGGGGTGGCAGGGCGTGGCGCCATGGTGGTCTGCGGCTGAGCGTGGGCCTGTGCCTGCATCTGTGCGAGGGCCTGCTGCGGGATCATTAGCAACTGCCCGTTCTCGCTCCGCACGAGGACCATTCCTGGGGGACAAAGGAGACCTAGAGTGAGGGAATGCACCCGCCCAGAGTGCCAAGGCCCTGGTTCTGCCCAGAGACGCTGATGGCTGAAGAAGAAACATGGACACCGTCAATACCCAAATCTTGAACTCGAAACACACTTGCCATAAAGATGGGTCCAGGTGGAAAGCTGTGAAGGCTGTTTTAAAAGGTTATGGAATCAATAGTGCCTGAGGCCTCCTTTTACAAACAAATCAAGCAGGAAGGCCACGGAACGGCCACAGCCATCCACCACACTAGCTGTCCCACGCACCACCTCACACCAGCCCAGGCATCCCACACTTCACAGAGAGAGAAGCCTCCCTACCTCCACTTCCCGCTTGTGTCAGGGCCTTGCCTCCTCTCACGGCCACACAGCCGTGCTGGGTTGCTGCCTAGAGGGCACAATCCCCTCCACAGCCAGCACACCCAGAGTCTCCCCAGCCTGGTGTCTTGGGATGCCCAAACCCACCAGGGGAGAGTGTAGACTATCATATTCCTGGTGGGGATTCGTTTCTTTGGAGGCATGGGAAGGGTGGTCCCTGTGCTGACCTGGGACATCCACAAAACACAGGCATAGAGACAGGAAGCCGCCACAGGCCCTTCGTGGTTCTTGAGCAACATCATGGGAGAGCAATCCTACCAGCTAGGTCTGGCATTAACTTCAGCTTCAAAAAACAGCAACCAGTTAGATCATAAATTCCAATAGAACAGTAGCACAAGTGTCTAACTTTTACATTTAACATCCCACAACATGGGTAGGGATGGAACTGCGGGACCGTGAACACCACTCTCTCTCTGCATGAAGCCCAGCAGGTGACCCAGCCTGACACAGCCCACCTTGAGAGCGAGACTCGTGTGGCCGCCCACGTATGTGTGGGGATACCCACCGCCTTCTGCAGCCTCTCCTTCCTCCCCCTTCCAGGGTGAACTGCAAACAATGCTCTCAGAAGGAAAAAGTAGGGCCACTGACGCCCATGAGTCATCATGACGTGAACACTGGGCTTTCCTCCTCGGCTAGAGAAAGCCAGAGCACCCTCAGAAATTCCAGGAGAGTCTTTGAAGCTGCCAGCTCTGGCCCTTTCAAAACCCATCATGTTACCAGGAATGACGGCGACGCCTTTCTCCGGGCTCAAGTCTAAAATTCTTGATCAAAAAAAGCCACACCGATGCCCATTAAGAAAGCTTCTCTCCAAAACATTCCCTTAAAAATAAACCATACTGAAATCAAACAAAAGCCAAAACCCAGCTGCGGCAAATAACTCACTCTGCTGAAATCCCCCAAGCCCAGCAGCCTGTGAGTGAGGTGATTAAAAAAGGCCCCTAGGGCTCAGTCACCAATTGATGCCCCTGGCTCGGGCAAGGTTTGGACAATGTGAAAGCCACATGGCCAGAGCCAGTGTGAGTCCTGAGAGAGGGTGTGACTGTCCCCCCAAGGACGCACTGAGGTCCCAGAACAGGATACTCAGTGAACACCTCTTGAGATCATGTTCTCAAACCTGCCTGGCCACTGGCTCACCTGCCCAGGACACTCACACCTCCTTAGAGTCTGAGAAGCCATTAAGCAGGCTCCAGGCAGACAGCGTGGAAAGGCAGGACCCAACAGACATGGTGCCTATGGCTTAGGGCACCAATGCCAAGTCTGCTCATCTGGCAATTCATCACCAGACTTTAATTATCAGAAGCATTTTTGCTTTAAAAATTACATCTACAGCAGCAGTCGCTGGGCACTACTAGGGGAAGGAGGGAGAAGGAAGGGGACATGGGACAACACCAAGGTACCTGATCCACTACTGGGGGAGTGAGGACCAGTAAGATGCCCAAACCTCACCTGCATGTAGCCTACTCATGTAGTTAATCCTCACTTATATCCCATATTCCTAGAATTAAAAAAAATTTTTTTAATTACATAAGGCTAAAATTCTAACAAAGTAAAAATGGTACTTTGGACATCACAAAAGCATAAGGAAACAGAAATCACTATGAAATGTGGCTGTATGAAATATGGAAGTGTCCCTGTAGGGGGGACCAGTGTCCCTATGAGAGGGGTGGATAGTGTCCCTGTAAGGGGGCAGTGTCCCTGTGGGGGAGGCAGTATCCCTGGGGGGGACAGCGTACCGGAGGGCGGTGGCCAGTGTCCTTGTGGGGGGTGACCATTGTCCCTGCGGGGTGGGGAGTGGCAAGTGTTCCTGGGGGGGGCAATGTCCCTGTTGGGGAGGAGCACTGTGCCTAGGTTTAGGGCAAAAGTTAGGGAAGCATCAAAAGTCCTGCCAAGAAGTGACTATGTGACATAAGCAGGTAACTTAACCTCTCCAGGCATTAAAAATATCTCCAACTGGGCATATAAATGGAAAAGTGAGGACATGACAGGTGGCCCTGAAATGAAAGCACATGGTCACCAAGCAGCCATCACCTACATCCCCTACCCAATGTGCAAACGCATGGCTGCCTCAGCCCAGCCCAAGCCCATTTCCATCAAGAGGTACAATTGGGCCCGCCCCAGGATTCCTCCTGCCCTCCCTCCCCCCACGCAATGTATCACAACCACTGTTTCTGAAAAAAGGCCAAGGCAGACACCCTGCGACAGGCTGAGGACACTCAAAATGCCACAGCTGCGTCCAACACCACATTTCAGAGATAACAAAAACAATACTGGGTCTCGTGAATTCTGGTTACAGTCACTCCTCCAAGCACACAAATAACCATGCAGCAACCATCCATGCAAAACAACACAACTCTGTCTCAAAGTGTGACTGTGAAGGGCACTAATTTAAGATAAAAGGTCATTAAAAGTAATTAAAGGCCTACATATGCATCGGCCCTCATCACAGTACATTCAGCAGGTGCAGGTTCAGCCATGTGGTCCCCGCCCTGCCTCACAACCTGGACACCAGGATCCACGTAGGGGCAGGGCCACTGAGGGGGGGATCTGTCGGAGATTCCCCCAAGAGACCCACCTACTACCCTGGGCGTGTCCCTTCAAGTGCATGGGGGCCAACGATGATGGAGATGGAGACGGGGTTCCACGAGACACAGGTGCGATGACTCTGCTCACCCAGCTCTCATTGTCAGGGAGAAAAAGGTCACACAGAAAGCAATAAACACAACTTCCCTTCCCAAGACCCTTCTGATTCCTCATCCACCCCAGGTAGCCCATTCCAAGTAATACAGCGCAGGTGGGGCATAGGCCCCAAAGGCAACTAGTAGTGAAGATCAGGACCCAGGACCCTGCCTCCTGACAGCACCATGGCCTGGCCACCTCCCACCCACATCCTCCCTGTCCCCAGGTCCCACAGCCCTGCCTACTGCCCTCTATCCTACCTTCCACCCTCCTGGAGCCCTGCTCCACGACCAGACCAGTGGAAAACCACAGCTAGTCATGCATACAAGAGATGACCACAACACATTGAGAGCCAGCAGACAGAAAACTCCAGAGCCTCCTTCCTCATAACCTGGATGTCTTCTCAGTATAGAAACAGGTGTTCTTTACAGAAAATGTGGCAAACACAGAAAAGGACAAAGACAGCAGAGACCCTCCGCCAGCTCCCTTCTCAGGTGAGCATGGCCAGCATGTCCCTCAGACCTCTCTCTCACAGGCACATGTGAGTGGTAGGTCTGACGAGGGATGACAGGCAAATCAGATCACTGCCGCCCTCCTGCCTGCGTCCCCCCCTTCCCACACCCATGTTCACAGCATCACATGCTCTTCAGAAACACATGTTTCAGAGGCTACATCCAAGTTCATCCAAAATGTGTTCATAATCTCCTCTAGTGATGATTTTGGCTATTTTCTATGCTTCACTATTGTGAAAACATAAGTTTTTTAATTTAAGTAAACAGTGTAAAACACTCTCCCAGTAGTCATAGCCACAGTTTGGAGCCAGGAACAGGGCACAAGCAGCAGGTGGGCAGAAGCCTCCCCAAGGGAGGGAGGCCAGGGTCTCCCCCAGGAGCCTTCCAAGCCCCACCTGCTGAGCTCAGAGTGCAACCACCATTCTCACGCGTGAATGCATCTTGCCCTCCCTACAGCTTGGAGCACAGGGGAAACTCATGTTCTCAACAACATTACAGTCTTTATGATTCCTCTCATCACTGACACTCTTCACTGTATTTTAAACCAAAACATAGAGCACCAAAGCTGCACTACAGACCAAACAGGTATTTCCATCCAGGAACCTCCACATGTAAGAAAACATTTCATGCGGCATCCACATGGTACTCTCGTGCTCTCAGGCACAGCCCTTGGCGGCTCCTCCCTGACCTTCTGATGCCCAGCCCTGGTTCCCTGGCCTGTGGACAGTCCTTCAAATGCTAAGGCTCCCAAGACTAGGAACACAGCCCACCCAGAGGAGTAAGGTCTGGGCTGCGATGACAGTGACCAGAACAGCAGCCTCCACAAGGCTGCCTAAGTGTGTGCCTGTCAACAAGTGCCACTTGGACTACACTGGGAGCCCGTGAGGACAGGAGGACAAGAGCAAAACTCTTCACAATGCAATCTGTGCAGACTGTACCTATCCTCAAAGCACTACATGTGATATTAATGCAGCCAGAATGTGGCAGGAGGGGGCCAAGCCAGCCACATAGCAGCAGGAGAGTTTCCCCTCCAAGAACCCAGACACACCTGTTGGCCCAGGCAGCAGCCTCACCGGAAGTACAAGAGCCTGTGGAAGCAGCCACTGGCCAGGGCTGGCTCAGCAGTCCTTCTCCGCCCACCCCACCTCAATCCCCACCCAGGTCCAGGGGCAGCAGACCCACAACAGAGTCAGGGTGACGCTAACACAGGACACACAGGAGCTGATTTAAATTACAGCCTAAGCATTGACTCTCATGACTGACTCTATGACCTACCTTTCTGCCTTGTAAATTATGAAAAATATACACTTCAGCCTGAAGCGCTGTATATGCAGAGATGCTGGAGGGGTGAGGACGTGTGGAGCTCTCCACCCTTGACCCTCCACACTGTGCGGAGAACAGACACACAGCTGCACTACCCGCCACCAGTGCTACCTTGGGAAGCAAAGCCTGCCTCTTCCATGAGGGTGGCAACAGGCAGCCCCAAATCCAGGTCCAGCCCCAGGTCTTACCACTTCAAGGGCAGGGAATCCAAGTCAACTTTCACGCACTCTGGACATGTGCCAAACCCTCTCCTCTGCGACACTGGGCAGATGTGACCAGCACCTCCCGTAGCCCTCCAGCCTGCACGCCCTGCACCATCTGTGGGATACTCACTCAGCGCCACCTCCAGCTCCCCAGTCCACATCTCCACGGCTCTGTCCTCTGTCCACTGAGTTTTGATTTTGTCAACCACATTTTAGAACCTTCTTTGCTTCATTTTCAGTCTGCCTGCTCTGAAGGCTCACACGTCATTCTTCTCGGTTCCAGAGTTCCCGTACTACAGCACTCGTGTGAAGGGTAGCTGTTTCTCCATATGGCCAGAAGAGTCATATTCACCTCTGCAAAACCCAGCCCATGGAGGACAGGCCCCTTGTGGATTCTCAAGGGGGCATTTCTCCCCTCTCGACATGCAGGACAGGCTGGGAGGACCCTCTCTTCTCCCCGTGCCAGTGGTGGGCTGTGTGATCCTGAGGGTCCCTCAGCACCAGCTCTCTGGCCCACCTGGTGTGAGACCACAAGTATCAAGGACATGGAGATGGGCACCTGGCGCTACCACCTGGCACTGCCACCACACTCAGCTCCCTCAATTCCCAAAGGCTCAAGGTCCTGCCTTAGCTACTGTCCAGCTCCATTTCTGAGCCCTGCAGGTTCCCCACAGCTGCCAGCGTACAAGCAAGGACGCTGGGAAGCTCAATTCATCATTTAAAAGAACAATCATGCCATTTCCCAGCCTCTCAGGGTGTTTGGTAGCAGGAAAGTTTTAAGGATGTCTGGTCCCAGGAAAGTTTTCAGGATATCTGGTCCCAACTCATGTCAGAGTCACGATTTGAGAATGGCCCCACTCAACACAGGCAGACTGCCAGCACTCATAAGCCACCTGAAGAAGGTCCCAACACCAACGCAGAAACCAACCAATGAGCTGAAACCAATAAGTAAGAACCCTCTTCTAAGTTGCAAAGAATATCCACTGTGACAGCCAAAATGAAAAGGCACAGAACAGCAGATGACAGAGCTGAGGCCTTCTCCCAGAAAACATCCAGGAAAGATGAAAGGAAAGGAAAGAAAACTCAGGAGGAGAACACATTCCTCCTGCCGCGTCGCAGATGAAGGACTGGTTCCCCGATGAGGGCTCGGACCAGCATCCAACAGAGTGATCAGAAGTTAAACTTCTGGAGAGAAGAAGAAACTATAGTCACTTCTGGGAAGAAAAATAGATCATTCCAAGCAAGGAGGGGCCCACTCAGCAGCCCTCCGGAGCCCCGTGAAAACAGGGAGACGGCGGGTTAGAAACGGGGAGACAGTGGGCAGGGCCTTCCGAGTCCTGCGAGAAACACCTCCTACCTGGAGCTTAGCACCAGCCCAACCATCAACCAGGGTCAACCAGGTGTTTCACACACACAGGTCTCAGGAAGGTCCCTTCGGCAGGTAGGGAAAATCCACCAAGACAAGGGACAAGTAAAGAAAACAAAGTCAGACAGGAGACACAGAATGGAGTCAAGGGAATAAGGGCAGCTCCAGGGTGAGGCAGCCCCCCTCAACACAGGCAGGAGGATGGGCAAGGTGGCACACGAGGCCCATGGGGGCCCAGGGGTCAGCCCCCACCTGCAGGGTTCCAAGGCTCGCTGCAGAGTGCTCAGTGGGCAGACCCCGCTGCCTGGACTGGGAGGCAGGAGAGTCAGCACACCATGGGTCTCAGCTCAGCCAGGTGTTGCAGCCAAGGACCATGCACATGAGTGTAGCCAGGGGCTGGGCCGCAGTCTGTGGAGTGGTGGGATCACTGGGGCAGCCTTGCCAGAGACCTCAGGAAGCGGCCCTGCAGGAACAGCCATGTGAATGCATATTTCCAGGGGTCACCTCTGATAAGCAGTAAGTGGAGGTGGGCCAGCAGAGTTTGTTTCTCATTAAAACCTCTGCCCTTTAAATTAGGTATATGGCTGAAGTTTAAAACTTTTGAAAACTTTGAATGTTGAAAAAAGAAAGCCCGCACCCCCAGAAGGCAACCAAGAGGCATGGCTGTGCCATGTATGCTCTACTAACGTGCCCTTCGGGGGGTGAGACTGCTATGGACACAGGAGGGCTGCCCAGGCACAGTGGGCCCTGCTGGCCTCTGAAGGTCTTGGAGGGGCAGTCCACACAGCTGTCAACACACAAACAGGGACACTCCAGGACAGTCCCTCCATGTCCTGAGAATACACATGTAAGAGAATCTGCCTCTTCTCTTCCCAGTTGTATTTCTAAAGATTTCACAAAAGCATCCACAGTGTGGAGACCTGTGCAGTTTAAGAGGTAGGACCAAAATGGCCTCTGACCAGGAGAACCTGGGAGGAAGGGGACACAGTTGGCACCCCGCCCCCTCACCTTCCCCACCCCTCACCAGAGTCAGGTACATGGAGGGGAGGGAAGGGTCAGGAGCTGACACAGCTCAGCAGCCCCACTGAGATGCCCAGAAGACACAAGCTGAGACACCAGCAGGTAGTAATGTCCCCAGCAAGTAGGAACGTGGTCCTCTGTGAAGAAGTTGCCAAAAGGGCCAAAGAAATAGCAACTCCTCGGGTGGAAGGGGCAGACAGGAGTCTGCCAAAGTCTGATTCCCCTCTGCAACCAAACACTTGAAACACTCCTGCACTGCGAGCTGGGACAGCCAGCAAGCAGAGCACACAGGATGATGGGTACATGTGGTGATGGCCCCAGGTGCGAGAAAGTCTCTCCAGAGCCTCGCACTCTTATCTCCTAAAGATGCTATTTCTCTCCTGAAGTGGGCACCTGTGTTTAATGGTACACACAGGGCACCTTTCTTTCAAAGCCAATTTACCACTAAGTCAAGTGGCTCTTCCATCATCAGAGGGGGTGGCAACACCAAACTCAAAGCAAGGACATGCCAGAAAGTGCACTGCCCAAGTGCTGGGGGCGCCAATGCCACTGCACGCTGCACATTCAGCTGAAGACAAAGGTTCTGACGCAACTCATGGCCCAACACATCTCAAATAGGATGGTGAAATCATGAACCTAGATTCACCCAACATACACTGAGAACTCCAAGACACTGAAGAAAACAGACAACCTGAACCAAGGAAGGGACATACTGTGATCACAGTCAGGTCACCCAACACAGGTAAGACATCAGCTCTTCCCAAACAGTGTAATCCCAAAGTCCTAGCAATTTCTGTACAGAAATCAATGAGCTGATTCTAAACTTCACACAGAAACACATAGATTCTAGCGTAACCAACACACTAGGAGAACAGGTAGAGTTGACACGTGCTGATTTCAAGATGCATTAGAAAGCAGCGGCATGCAGACAGGCACAGTGCTGACACAAAGTTCAACACATTGAGGCAGCAGTGCAGAGTCGAGAGACAGTCCACCCCTATAGGCAAAGGCGTCCGTGGGGAAGGGACTGTCTTCCCAACAAATGCGGACAAAAACTCAGGACAGTCCCTTGCACAATTTATCAGCATCATCTCAAAACGGGTCCAGACCCAACTGCAAAACCTAAAACTCTAAAACTTCCAGAAGAAAACATAAGAGAACATCTCTGTGGCCTCAGGTTAGACAAATTCTAGATACAACACAAGAAGCACAATCCACAAAAGAAAAAATGGATATATGGGACTTCATCCACATTTAAAACTTCTGCCTTTCTTTTTTTTTTGAGTTGGAGTCTCACTCTGTCGCCCAGATTGGAGTGCAGTGGCCACTCCCGGACACCGCAGCCTTGACCTGCTGGGCTCCGGCGATCCTTCCGCCTCAGTCTTCCGAGTAGTTGGAATTACAGGCATGCGCTACCACGCCCGGCTGATTTTTTGATTTATTGTACAGATGAGGTCTCGCTGCCCAGGCGGGTCTTGAACCTGCGGGCTCAGGCAATCCACTCACCTCAGCCTCCCAAAGGCGTGAGATTACAGGCTGAGCCTCCGAGCCCGGCTAACTTCTGCTTTTCAAAAGACTGCTACAGGAACAAGAAGACAAGTCACAAGTAGAAAAATGCTGGGGAAGGTAGATATCTGGGAAGGGACTTGTATTCAGAATTCCAAAACTCAAGAAGGAAATAAACATCCAACCCAAGAAGTGGGCAAGAGATTTGAACAGCTACTTCACCAAAGAAGATACAGACAAAAAAAGGACATGAAAAGATGCTCAACGCCATCAGTCATGAGGGAAACGCAAATGAAGTCCTAGCGCTACACTACCACACACACACTAAAATGGCTATAAGTGAAAAGGACAAGTGCTAGCCAGGCTGTGGAGGGCCGCGGCGCTCGTGCTGCTGGAGAAAACTTCTTTGCAAACAGGTCTGCAGGTTCTTAAGAAGTCTAACACACTCCTAGCAGAGGAACCTGCCACTCCTCTCCAGGCCAAAAAGAAAGTACATAGCATACAAAGACCTGAACACAAGTTATCAAAGCAGTTTTATCTGTGACAGCCAAAAACTAGAAACAGCCCCAGGTAGGCCAACAGATGAAGAATAATGACCATCCCCGTGCCAAGGGAAGAGTTCAGGGGGACAGGATGAACCACTGACCGCGCACACCATGGACGGATCTCAAATACTATGCCAAGTACAAGAAACCAGGCAGAGAGCACATGCTATACCACTGCATTTACATACAATTCTAGGACATACAAACTCACCCTTCCTGCCAGAAAGCAGGCCAGACAAGTGGTGTGGAAGGGAAGGGAAGAAGGGCTAAAGAAGACAGCAGGACTTGCCTGGATGGCAGTGCTCACTGTCCGGATCGTGGTGCTGTTTCAGGGTGTACACATGTCAAAATTTACCAACCTGTCGCTTTAAACATGCTCAGTTTACTGCATGTAAATTACACCTCAATAAAACTCTTTAAGCACACGCACAGAACTCTTAGAATGCAAGAAAAGGGTACCTCAACTCTAAAAATAACAGAAAGCACCGTTTTAATTAACATCTTCCCACCATCCTCTCTGAGTGAAAATAGCCACCCGGTTCCCACCAAGGCATGGCCTGCTCCTGGACAGCCCAGCACCACAGGAACACTAGGAGTCACCCAAGAGTTGCACTCACACTCCATTCACCACAATGTGCAAAAAACGGGCCACGTCCAGAGAGCTCTACTCCAGGCTGACCTCATGTGTGACACAGGGACAGTGCGCTGCCAATGGCCACATCCAGCAATCACACCATCCATGCAGTTTGTTTGGGGTTATGTTTGTTCGTCTTTTGAGATGGAGTCCCACTCTGTCGCCCAGGCTGGAGTGCAATGACATAATCAATGCAACAGCAGCCTCAACTTACTGAACTCAGGTGATCCCTCTGCCTCTGCCTTCCAAGTAGCTAGAACTACAGTCATGAGTCACCTCGCAGGGCTTTTTTTATTTATTATAGAGACGAGATCTTGCTATATGGCTCATGCTGGTCTCGAACCCCTGAGCTCAGGCAATCCTCTCGCCTCTACCTCCCAAAGTGCCAGATTATAGGCGTGAGCCACTGCGCTCGGCCAAGCAGCCTTTTGAACAGAGTATCTTATTCGTTGCTCTGACCTTGATAAAACAGCTGCAGGTAGGTCCTCAGAGCTCCCAACATCAGAACGAAACTGTATGTCTAAGTCTCCAAAGACTAACACAAAACTAGCTAGAGGATCTAGCTAGAGGGATCCCTGAAATACCCAGAAGAAGTAGGCACAGTCTGCACAGCAGTCACGCAGCACCAACCAGGAAGGCCCCAGCACCCATGACCGCCACAGGCAGGCAGCTAAGGCTGAGTGGCTTCCCATGCTCTCAGAGGAAATAGCGGGCCTCCGTGACCCCGGTTACTGACCCACACAGGTCTTGGCTGCACGTGGGTGGGCTGCTGGGCCCCACGCTCCCTACCCCCATCTTCCCATTCCCACAGTCTTCCCTGGGCTTTGACTCTGGGGCTCACCCTTTGGCCCTCAGGTGGTCTACACAACAGGTAGCCCAACACTGTCCCCACACCACTTGGCACAATTTCACAACCATGTGGTGGCTGACCAAAGAGCAAAGTGAAATGCCAACTCCTGGAGAACTTGACTAATGAGTCTTTTTGCTCCTTAATTTCCCTGTGACTCAACAGGAACACTGACCCTTGGCGTTTGTGTACAAAAGAGGCACATACAAATCAACACAGCAGGAAACAGCAGCAACACTTGAAAACCTGAATCTACAAATGCACTGTGAAGTGCAGAGTCTGCTTTCCCCATGTGGACTTCGGGCCACACACAAGCCCAACTTGGAGCAAAGTTCCAGAAGAACCAGCCACGTGCACTCTCAAGAGCCAGCAGCATTGACCAAGAGCACAAAGGAAAATCCAAGGAAGATGCTGAGGCTGAAGACCCACCCTGGACAACCTCCACTGTCCTCAGAACCGGCCTCCACATCCTTCCCCCTCACACCCCACCTTGATACATCCCCAGACTTGACAGCTGTTCCCAGACGCTGACGCCTGCCTGGTCCCTCAGTAGGCACCACTCAGTCCTGATAACCATCCTCTACCCTGGCTGCGTCTCCCTCTCTGTTCTACCCAGGGACTCCTCTGCAGTCCTCAACTCCTATCTAAATGCAAGACCTCCATCACCAACCTGCCTCCTCCCAGCCAGTGGGAGGACTAAGTTTTGGCCTCCTGTCTCACAAACACCCACCAGCCCCTGAGCCGCATGTGCCAAGGTCCAGGGACATCCTCAATCCCCTCAGACCCTCACTCTCCACACCCCACTGTCATCATGACCATTCCTGCTAACAGCCTTACAACCTCAGCTCCAACTTCAACACGACCACCCTAGCCTAAACCATCATCTCTTAGCCTGAGCTAAGACAAGGAGCTCAGATATTTCCAAACCTCCTACTAAAGATCTGTGGGTAGCGTACCACAGACTAGGAGAGGGCCATCCTCCCTACCCAAGCCCCTAGGGAAGTCCCACTGTCTCTGCAGCCACAGTGTCCCAGGACACAGCCAGATTCCTCAACCCACCACAAGGCCTGGAACTTGCCTGGCGCAAACCCACGTGGCTCAGGGCCCCTTCCAGGACACCCAGTCAGCACACCTTCGAGACCTCCCCCACATGCCCAAAGCGGCAGCTCTATAACCATGTTATCACTTCCCCTCTCAGTATAAGCCCCTGGGTACAGGGACTGAAACTCTAAGTGTACATAAAGAACTCCACAGATGCACATGTGCCCCATGCTACCTAGGCCTGTCCCTTTCCTACCCGTACTCCAAGTCCTCAAGTCTGCAAGCCTCCTTTCGGCCATAACTCTCATTGCTGGGCTGTGGCTTATCTCTCTGTATCTTCAGAGTAGGACACCATGAGCTTGGCAAATAATTAATTTTCTACACTGGTTTAGTAAAAAAATATTCACTTCACCTTTATAAACATCTAATCATGTATTCATTCACCAACGTTTATCAAACGCTGACGACTGCCCAGCGCTGGGCTCATGATGTGGGTGCAAAAGGTATGACCTGTATTACCTGGTCAGCGAGAAGGAAAGAAACAGTGATCAAGAAATAACCCCCCCACCCCCGCCAGCCCCTCACTCCCTCTCCATTCCTGGCTGGGTGGGTTTCCCCCTGTATGAAGAGGCGGCTGAGGCTGTGATGTTAGCAGTCCCTGCTTGCGTGTGCAACCGGTCTGCTGGGCAAGAACCGGTCACTCTGCATGGCACCTTCCTGGTTGTAAACCAGCCGGCAGAGTTCTGAGCCATCTGTCTGCTCAAAGCCACCTCTCCAAGGTACAGAACTTCCTTCGGCTCTGCAGCTGGGGATCCCTGAGCCACCACCAGGTCCTGGACACCCTGGACCAGCAACTGCTCTGGGCTGACAGAGCTGCCAGAGCTGCTAAGTGGGAGGAATTGTCAAGGCCAGAGCCACCCCACACAGAAGTTCTGGCATTCCTTCCTGCCAGGGCTTCTGTGGGCCCAAATGTATTCCCCCAAATGTTAGCTCCTTAAGTTCTCTTTATGTATACATTAACTTTAAATGGGTAAAACACTTTGGGAAGATTACTTTAGAAAGTTACAGCTGATCCTTGAACAACATGGCGTTCAACTTCCAGGGTCCTCCAGGCAAGGATCACAAAGACAGTATTCACAGGATGCAAACCTGTGTACACGAGGGCTGGCTGTGCACAGGCTTGGGAGCCATAGGGAACTTACACATGCGCCAGTGGTCCTGGGACCCAAGAACGAGGGACGACCAGCGTGGTATAATCCCTTTAAGAAATGACTAACAGGCGGGACTCAGTGGCTCAGCCTGTAATCCCAGCACTTTGGGAGGCCCAGGCAAGTGGATTGCCTGATCCCATGGGTTTGGAACCAGCCCGAACAACTTGGTGAGACCTTGTTTCTACAATAAATAAAAAATTATCCAGGCATTGTGGCATGCGCCTGTAGTTCCAGCTACTTGGAAGACTGAGGCGGAAGGATCACCAGAGCCCACGAGGTCGACGCTGGGGCGGCCTTTAGTGTGCCAATGTACACCAGACTGGGTGACAGAGTGAGACTCAACTCCAAAAAAAATTTTAAAAGGGACTAATGCATCTGTGCACATGAACAGATATGGGATGTGTGTGCGTAGTGCTTCCTTAAGCCAGCTCATGCAGGGAGCAGAGCCCTGATGCAAACTGCAGCCTGCAGCTGCTCCTTGGAAGCTAAGGGATCGGCTTTGAGACGTGGTTTCGACTGTGCCCCACCTGATCTCCTTCCCCACAGTGAGCTACGTATTCCAGAACCTGAGGCTGTATAGCACACTGCCTAAAGATCCCACAGAGTGAACAGACACAGGCTCGCCACCTGCAAATACCACCCGTGTCAGTTTCAGGTTAAAATCGCAATGCTTAGAACTGAGGCGCCTGCAACTCTAGGGAAGGAGAACATAGGTGCCCACTGGACACATCTTTTCTTTAAGTCTGAGACTCTGCAAAATAAAACTCAGAGGCAGGGACTACCTTGCCATCTGAAAATGCAAATTTGGGTGAAGGGATATCAGCATGAGGGGCAACAAGGTAACAGGTGCACTTCCAGAAAACTGTGACACATAAGTCCTGCTAGGGGCCTCTGCTGCCTTTGTGGCCCCAGGGACCAGCACATTCCCAGCCATCCACTCCCTCCACCCAGGGCCACCACTGGACAGGGAGATGTGTAAGACATGGCTCCTGGCCTCCAGGAACTGAGAGTCTAGCAAAGAACATATGTGTGAACAGATGAACTGCAGGGGCCAAGGCCAGCCTTGGAGCTGGACAACAGGGAAGAGGCACAGGCATGGCTGTGAAGGACAGGCACACACTCCGGTGCTGGGTGGCAGGTGAGTCGCGTGATAGGCCAGAGCCTCGAGAGAAGCATGGTGCCACATGAGCAAGGAGAGGGTACGGGGGCCAGCAGAGGCACTGGACCACACCAGGGAGTGGAGTACCAGGTGGGAACACAAGGAGCCCGCCAGGAAGCTGGGCCCAGATCAGGGCAGGCCTCTCTCAAAGCTTCCGGCCTCCTGGATGGGGCAGATGCAGTGAGCATCATTAACATCAGACTCCGTGTCCCCAAAACTAGAGCCCACAACTGTCCATGTAAAAGTATAACACCACCTCAGGCTTGCTTTCGTGTGTAAGCAGGCACACAGTTTAAAACAGCCCTCCCTGTAATCCCGCACCTTGGGAGGCTGAGGTGGGTAGATTGCCTGAGCCCGTGGGTTCACAACCCGCCTGGGCAACTTGGTGAGAACTCATCTCTACAAGAAATAAAAAATTAGCCGGGCGTGGTAGCATGCGCCTGTAGTTCCGGCTACTTGGAAGGCTGAGGCGGAAGGATCACCGGAACCCAGCACGTCAAGGCTGCGGTGGCCAGGAGCGGCCACTGCACTCCAGTCTGGGCGACAGAGTGAGACTCCAACTAAAAAAAAAAAACAAACAAACAACAGCCCTAAGATGACTTTCCAGTCAGTTGATAACAGTAGGTAGTAAGTCTCCCCTTGCCCAGCAATGTCTGTCTTGGCTTTTTCTTATACCTGCAGACTTTGCCACTCACCCCTTCTACAGCCTGTAGGGCATTGGTGCACATTTTAGACCAACTCGAGTGTGTGTGGGTATAGGCTAGAGAATTGGAGAGTGGTCTTTCCTTACTTTATTTGCTTCAATACAGGCTGAAATCTTCCAAAAAACATGTTTAAGGTAGTAATTTTTGAAAACAAAATTTTGCCCAAAAACTTTACTAAGTTGACAGTTACCATATTGTCTTATTTACTTTTAAAATTAGCCAAAACAAGTGTCATGTGATTCACAAAAGCAACACCAAGGGTCACACAGCCTGGACAGGCAACCTCACCGCCGACACTTATTCAGTGCTCAGTGCTCCAGCTCTCTGGTCCCTATACCGTCTCAATATTCATTTGCCAATTTCACCTGCGCTTCCTGAAATGTCTATGCACAATGTACAACAAACAGGAAGTGATTCGCAGTCAGCCTCAGGCAGGTTTTTCTCCAGTCTTAGCGGACCACTTCTGATGCAAGCATCTGCCTGCATGAAACCTTCCCATGCGTCCTCAGCAAATCCTGGTTTCTCATTTTCTCACATCTCCAACATCTCTGGTCCCTCATTCCAGGATCCCGGATCCGAGGGGGATCCAAAGCCAAGGCAGCGGAGCTGCTTCAGGCTGGGTCCCACAGCCCTCTCCCTCCCCAGTACCACATATCTCGGGCCCAGAGTGCACAGATCAGTCTGCGCTTGGGCAGTTCCACTGACAGTGATGAATGCCTGGTAAGGGCTCATCAGGATACAGTAGTCTCAATTCTACCTCCAAGAGTCTAAAAACTCTGCACTAAGAGACCTTTAGTTTGCACAATGTTAACATGCACTCTTTCATTTGCAGGTTTTGAATCTCATGCAATGACACTTTGGGCATTCCCTTCACCCTGACTGCCGGAAGCTCACCAGAGTGCAGCGGCACCCCCAAGCAATGGAACAGAGCCCCGGGTAAGTATGTCTTACTCCTTCACTCTCCTTTTCCCCTGACTTTCTCATTAACTGTATCTTCTTGGACTATGAATGTTTTTCTTATTCATCTTAAGTTCCTACTCCAGTAGGCACACGTATAACAAAATCTGCAAGCAAATGCTCCCACCAAAACCTCAGGAAGGCAGCTAGGCGCAGGATGCACTGTTACCGGGGAAGCAAGTGCTGACAGCAGCCTCTGCGCGGGATTCGCAGGAAGGGTCCCACTGAATCGCTCTGGAACAGGGCAGGTGACTCAGCAAATGCCAAGATCCAAGGCTAGGCACAGTGGCTCATACCTGTAATCCAAGCACTTTGAGAGGCCAAGGTAGGAGGATTGCTTGAGCCCAGAAGTCAGAGACCAGCTTAGGGAACATAGTGAGACCTCATCACTACAAAAAATGTTTTTAAATTAGCCATCTGTAGTATCGGCTACTCAGGAGGCTGAGATGGGAGGATTACTTGAGCCCAGGAGTTCACACCTGCAGTAAACTATGATCATGCCACTGCACTCCAGCGTGAGTGACAAAGACCCTGTCTCAGAAAAAAAGAGAAAAGACAATCTAGACACAGAATGCACAGGATGCCCCTGTACAAAAGTTCCGAACTTTTTTCACAACCAATAAGCAAAGAGAGAAGACCTCTCCTTTACTGGTTACCCACACAACACTGTTCTCCAAGCTCCCGCTTTCTATTCCTCCTTCTAAAGCTAGTCATGTCTCAGTTCATCCTGAAATGGTCTTCTGTTATTTAAGACAACATATCTGGATATGTTTTATCTGCCAACTTCAACAAAGAAAGAAGGCTGATTATGTCACCGTTTGGATGTTGCTTCCAAGCCAGTCGCTGGTCTGGTCATCTGCAGCCCACTGGCTCTGATTCTCTGCAGGGACACGGACCCTGGCTCAGACGCCAACCACCTCCACACTACACCTGGTCCCTGAGCTACTCCCACTCGGCAACTCCTGCATCCCCTGATGGGCCAGGACACAGGACTTTTCTCATCTAAAATCTACAGGCTTATCTAGATGGCCACAAACATCTCTCCCCTTCCAACAATTAACTGTTTTTTAAGGTGGCTCCATCAAAGAGACTGAACAAGGGGGACCAATCCAAGTGTCCAAGGCAAGAATAGCTCAAGGTGCCATAGACAGTGCCTGTCTGGCAGCAGAGAATGCCTGCGGGGGGTGCCCACCAGGGCCTCGGCTCTCAGCGTGAACACACATCTCTAACACTGAATGCCAAGGGTTCTGCATGTCTCAAATGGTTCTAAGCAAAGCTAACCCTTTGCACAATGTCAAGGAAACTGAGGTCAGCTGGCAGATAACATGCACCTGAAATGACTTCCAGCAAAACTTCAGTCTCTAGAACTCAGCTGCAGGTGGCCTCACTCATTAGAACAGCTGGAGGAAGAAACAAAGAGGGCTCTGCCGCCGCCCGCACTCACAAAGCCCCCGCTGAGTGCCAGCACCACACCAGAAGCCAGATCACAGACCCCACACACCCTCCTGGAGCTTCCAATCAATGCTACTGCTTAGACCTCACGATGAATCGCATAGCCTTGATCAGTGCTAGGTAGGAGAGATCAGCCCTCTGAGAGTGAACCTTCTTGACCTCATCTGGGGCCCAGACTGGTTTTCCTAAGGAAGCAACTTGGAAACGACAGGAAAGGAGAATGGGAGGAGGCTGTCCAGAGGGGGTGAGAATAGGCAGGCAAAGACAGCTGCAAGCGCACACTGAGGGGGTAATCTGGATAGGGCGGGGGGGCCAGAGAGCTGAGGTTCATCTTCAGAAGAGCCTGAGGCAGTGGAGGGCAGTCACGCAGCCACCCAGCAGGGTGGAGCACTGCAACATGGCCTCAGCTCCCAGCAGACAGCTCCGGTGCTCTCCATGAGGCAAAGGGGAGCTGCGGCCAGGAGGGGGTACAGCAGGAACCAGAGGACAAGGAAGCCAGGGAGGTAGAAGAACAAAGAAGCTAGCAAGGAAACTGCTGGATTTTAAACAATGGGAAGGCATTTGGTCAAATCCAGCATCCACTTGTGACAAGCAAATACCCCTGCCCCCAAAAAAGCAAACAAAAAATAACTTGAGAAAATTAGGAACTCTCTTAGCTTGATGAAAGAAATCTATGAAGACATCTGTTGCAACTATCACTTCAATGGCAAATCCTAGAAGCATTTTCTTTACAATCAGAAACAATTCAAAGCTGCCAGTCATCACCTAATCTATTCAACACTGCACCAGAGACCCCAGAGAGCCCAATAAGCCAGAGGCTGGGTGGGGAGTGAGGAGCAAGATGTGGATGAAATGACACTGTCATTTATTGCACACAACAGGATTCTCTATGTATAATGCTCAAGAACTTGCACACACGTTTAACTAAACAGTCTGATTAAGAGTGCTGGAATAGCCGGGCTTCGTGGCTCAGCCTATAATCCCGCACCTTTGGGAGGCTGAGGTGAGTGGATTGCCTAAGCCCGCGGGTTC
>NW_007046133.1:837455-842602 GCF_000164805.1 Carlito syrichta
CACTCCAGTCTGGGTGACAGAGTGAGACTCCAACTCAAAAAAAAAACAAACAAAAAAACCAAAATATGTTCAGGACACAAACACTAAAAACTACCAACAATGCCGAGAGAGATTCTGAAAAACCCCAATAGATGGGGACTCAACAATTATCATAAATTTTGAGGATGAAATTATCATGAAACCGACCTATGGGTTCAACACAACCCAAGCAAGACATCAGAAGGCTTTGTGGAAACTGACAAGCCGACTGCAGAAGTCACATGAGATGGAAGGGCAAGGACAACCCCCAACATTGTTGGGAAAGAAGAAGCAGAGGACTCAGCTGCCCAAGTGCAGGACTGTCCACAGAGGAGCTGCACAGGCCAAGGAGTGCTGAGCTGCAGGAGGACAGACGTGGAAACAGGTGGGACAGAGACAGTCCAGAAACAAAGTTCTCACAGACACAGCCAGCTGATTTCAATAAAGAAGGCAGGGCACTTCAATTGAAGTCTCTTTGACATGTGGGACTGGGCAAGAGGGTTACTTTGAAAAAATGAACCTCAACCCCCTAACTTACAACTATCCAAAAATTAACTTGAATTGGACCAAGTAAGAGCTCAAGTCACAAAATTTCTAGAAGAAACACAGAGGAAAATCCACATACCTTGGGTTAGGCAAAAAAAAATTTGGATAGGACAAAATATTAATTCCAAAAGACAGAAAATAATAAACTGAGCTTCACTGAAATTCAAAGTTTGCACTTTGAAATACAAGTTAGGTGAATGAAAAGGCAAACACAGACCAAGAAAATATCTATAAAACAATTATACTGGATAAAGCACTTGTATCTAGAATATATATACATATATATATATATATATACATATATATATATATATATATTTTTTTTTTTTTTTTTTTTGAGTTGGAGTCTTACTCTGTCATCCAGACACCGAGCCCGGCTTAGAATATATTTTTAAAACTCTTACAAAATCAATAAAAACAAAACAAACAAGTGAATTGTAAAAACATAGGCAAAAAGCTGGGCTCAGTGGCTCAGCCTGTAATCCCGCACCTTCGGGAGGCTGAGGTGAGTGGATTGCCTGAGCCCGCGGGTTTGAGACCCGCCTGGGCAGGCGAGACCTCATCTCTACAATAAATCAAAAAAAAATTAGCTGGGCCTGGTAGCACGCGCCTGTAATTCCGGTTACTCGGAAGGCTGAGGTGGAAGGATCGCTGGAGCCCAGCAGGTCGAGGCTGCAGTGGCTGGGAGCGGCCACTGCACTCCAGTCTGGGCGACAGAGTTAGACTCCAACTCAAAAAAAAACAAAAACAACAACAACAAAAAAAAAAAAAAATAGGCAAAAGATATGAATCAACATTGAGCAAAAAGAGATATATGAATAGCAAACATGCCCATGAAAAGATGCTCTCCATCATGAGTCATTAGGAAAGTGCAGACTGATACCGCATTGTGACAGTGCTACCCCCATTCAAATGGCTACCGACAGAATGACCACACCAACTCTGGGCAAGAATGCAAAACAACCACGAACATTGCTGGTAGGAACACAAAACAGTACAGCCACTCAGAAAGCAGCTTGGCAGTTTCCCACAAAATTAAACATTCATTTACCATATCCAGCAATCCTACTCCTATTTATCTACCTCAGAGAAAGATGTATGCATAAGGATTTATAGGACAGCCTAGGCAACACAGCAAGACCTGTCTCTACAAAAAAATAAAATAAATAAATTCGCTGAGCCTGATGGGGCATGCCTGTAGTCCCAGCTGAAGCAAAAGGATCTCCCAAGCCCAGGAGATCGAGGCAGCAGTGAGCTGTGATCACACCAATGCATTTCACAGCCTAGGCGACAGAGTGAGACTCAGACTCACAGAAAAGATTTACAGGAAATGTTCATGGAAGCATTGTTCCCAATAGTCCAAGCTGGAAACAACCCATATACCCATCAGCTAGTGAGTGGATGAACCAGCCCACCCTACAGAACACTACTCAGCAAGCAAAAAAAAAAAAAAAAAAGGGAACCAACTACCGATGCACAAAACTCAACAGATTCTGCTAAGTAAAAGTGGTCATGAAGGCTACTATTATCAAATTTCACTTACATAAAATTTCAGAAAAGGCAGGGTTGCCAGGGATGAGGGTAGGGTAACTCCAAGGGGCATGTGTCCATGGTACAATTCTGTATCTTGACTGTGGGGAGACACAAGTGCTTGTTAAAACCCACAGAACCACACTCTGGGGATGGCACGTGTGCTGTATGTCAACTTCACCTCAATCACTGGGACTAAAAGTCAACCCGGAGATGGTTGCATGGCCAGAACAGCCACGAGGAGACACCTGACCACACAGATGCAGCAGGAACATGGTGGAGCACCATGGCTGCAGGAGAGGAGACTAGCACCACCCCTAGGAGGACAGCAGTCAGCCCCAAGGAGCACAAACAGGCACTTTCCATGTGACTTGGCAAGGCCACTCCTCACAGTCACCCAAATAAAAGAATGTGCACACACATGTTCACAAGAAGCCTGGAGCACCAATGTTCACAGACACTTCATCCCTGACAGCCTGGAACTGGAAGGCAACCCAATGCCCACCAGCTGGCAAGGGGATGAAGAGAATGTCCACAGTGGACAGTGACTCAGTACAGAAACAAGACAAAGCACTGATACAGGCGACAAAGTGGGTGAACCCCAAAACAACATGCTGAGTGAAGGAAGCCAGACACGACAGCGCTCATCACATAAGACTCATGTCTGTAAACTTTCAGAAAGACAAGTCAGCAGTGACAGAACAGACAACACAGGGTCTGGGGTGTGGACCCATAGTCACAGCCCAAGAAGACCGTTTAGGGGCTGAAAAAAATGTCCTACATCTTGACTTATGCTGAGTAGACTTACTCAATCTGTACGCTCCAAATGGGTACATTTTCCTGTATGTAAATTATGGTTCCCCCAAAAGAAACGTGTTATATATGTTAGTCTATATTTGAATGAGAGACCCCCACCCCCTCAACTACCATGTACAGTCATATGCCACATAACAACATCACAGGCAACAGAAGACTGCACACGCAATGCTGGTCCCCAAGATTAAAGCTGAGCTGAGAAGGTCTCACTGCCTAGTGACTTATTAGTTGTCAGAATGTCACAGACAACAGCACAACACAATTCTTATGTGTGTGGTGATGCTGGTGTAACAAGCCTACTGCACAGCCAGTCACACAGAACAGCAGGTGCAATGGTGCACAGTACACAACACCTGGTGATGCACAACTCCACCCCTGGCTTATACCTTCTTTCACATTGTCTCAGAGCGTACTCCTTCAATACAGGGAGCTGCTGTATGTGAAAGAGCCCAGCAGCTCCCTTGGGTGTTCCAGAAGAAGGCACTGCTGTCAAAGGAGATTGCAGCTCCATGTAAGTCACTGCCCACGAAGACCTTGCAATGGAGCAAGATGTGGAAGTGGAAGACAGTGACGCAGACAATCCTGAACTGCATGAGTCTTGGCTTATGTGCATGTTTGTGTCTTCATTTTTTTTTTGTTTTTTTTTGTTTTGTTTTGAGTTGGAATCTCACTCTGTTGCCCAGGCTGGAGTGCAATAGCATGCTCACAACCACTGCAGCCTCGACCTGCTGGGCTCAGGCTATCCTTCTGCCTCAACCTTCCAAGTAGCTGGAACTACAGGTGCGTGCTACCACGTATGGCTTATTTTTTGGTTTGTTGTAGAAAAGAGGTCTCACCGAGTTGCCCAGGCTGGTCTTGAACCCCCGAGCTCAAGCAATCTTCTGACCTTGGCCTCCCAAAGTACTAGGATTACAGGCTTGAGTCATCATGCCCAGGTGTGTCTTCATTTTTAACAAGAAAGTTTAAGAAGTAAAAAATAAATAATTCTTAAAATAGAAAAAAATAATTTTTAAAATACACTATATAAAGAAAATTTTCCCCACAATTTTAAAATTAAACAATTTAAAAGTTAAAAAACAGAAAATTTTTTGTAAAACTGTATGACATGTTTGTGTTTTAAGCTAAGCGTTATTACAAGAGTCAAAAGTTTAAAAAATTAAAGTGTATAAAGTTAAAAAGTTACAGTAAGCTGAAGTTCATTTAGCTCTGGCCTCAGCATAGAATCTGCAAGGCCCACAGTGGTGCCATCATGCCCAGGTTTCACCAGCACTCACTGATGCACCAAGACAGCTTCTAGCCCACAAGCCCCATTCGTGGGAAGTGCCCCCACAGGGGGACCACTTTCTATCTTTTATACCATATTTACTGTACCTTTTCTTTGTTGAGATTATGTTTGGGTACACAAATACTGGTCACTGTGTTACACTCCTCACAGTATTCAGGACAGTGACTTGCTGTGCAGGTTTGTAGCCGAGGTGTGCAATGGTTGTAAAATCTAGCTGTGTAAGTGAACTCCACGATGACCACACGACAACGAAATCACCCAACGATATGTTTCTCAGAACATCCATATCCTCCTCATTCCATGACATAACTGTATGTGGCTTACACATAACTCCAGGAGGTGTTTCCAAGCCCACAGCAGGTTGGACAGGAAGAGAGGCAGGGGCCCATCAATGACCCCAGGCTTTTGCCTCCTACCAATGAAAAGAGCACCACCCCCCTCCCCATCTCCCCCAACATTCCCAGAATAGCTAACCTGGGCTTGTCACATGGTTTTACCCTGGCAAAGAAAAATGTAGAATATTTTTAACTATTTCTTTCCAAAATTACTTTTTAAGTTTTAGTGCTTAAATAATGCAGAAAAGTATCACTATTCAAATTCTTCTGAGTGTACTAGATACGAAATTTAAAGGTTTCAATTAAAATAAAATGCCACCAGATGATGTCCGGTTATACTCTTAAAAAAAAATCAAAGCCAGGCTCGGTGGCTCAGCCTGTAATCCCGCACATTAGGAGGCTGAGGTGAGTGGATTGCCTGAGCCCGCGGGTTCATGACCTGCCTGGGCAACTTGGCGAGACCTCATCTCTACAATAAATAAAAAATTAGCCAGGCGCGGTAGCTACTTAGAAGGCTGAGGCGGAAGGATTGCTGGAGCCCAGTAGGTTGAGGGTGCAGTGGCCGGGAGTGGCCACTGCACTCCAATTTGGGCTACAGAGTGAGACTCCAACTCAAA
>NW_007046133.1:842622-852228 GCF_000164805.1 Carlito syrichta
AAAAAAAAAAAAAAAAAAAAATTTTAGCCGGGCTCTGTGGCTCAGCCTGTAATCCTGCGCCTTGGGAGGTTGAGGTGAGTAAATTGCCTGAGCCCACAGGTTCGAGGCCCACCTGGGCAACTTGGCGAGACCTCATCTCTACAATAAAAATCAAAAATTAGCCAGGCGTAGTAGTGCGCGCCTGTAGTTCCAGCTACTTGGAAGGCTGAGGCTGAAGGATCGCCGGAGCCCAGCAGGTCGAGGCTGCGGTGGCCAGGAGCGGCCACTGCACTCCAGTCTGGACGACAGAGTAAGACTCCAACTCAAAAAAAAAAAAAAAAAAAAATCAAGGTAAAAGCATGTCATCTTTGGTGTAAGAGGAGAAAAAGAATGTATGTGTGTGTGCATGCATGTGTGTGTATTTATTTTTACAAAAAGAAAAACACTGAAACAGCCTAGAAACTAAAAAAAAAAGAAAAGAAAAGAAAAAATTATCTCCTGGGAAAGGGGAAAGAAACTGAAGGAACAGAGATGAAAGTTCTCCCAGGACAACCCTCTCAGGTACCCTCCCACTGTGGAAGCTTTTCTGTCCTCTCAATAAATACTGCTTTCTCAAAAAAAGAAAAGTTCTCCCAAAATGTCCAGCTTTAAAACAAATATTCAGTCCAGACACGGTGGCTCAAGCCTATAATCCTAGCACTTTGGGAGGCTGAGGTCAGGGGACTGCCTGAGCTCACAGGTCCGAGAACAGCCTGGGCAACTTGGTGAGACCTCATCTCTACAATAATACCAAAAAATTAGCCGGGCGTGATAGTGCACGCCTGTAGTTCCAGCTAATTGAAAGGCTGAGATGGAAAGATTTCCTGAGCCCAACAGGTCAACACTGTGGTGGCCAGAGCGTGCCACCGCACTCTAGCCTGCGTGACAGAGTAAAACTCCAACTCAAAAAAAATTTTTTAATTCAGCTTTTGAACATACAAATGTTTACAACCTCAAAATACAAATTAAACCAAAAACTAAAATAGAAAACAAAAACAAATAAAACTAACTTGTATGTCAAATTGGTATCATAACTGTATAGAAGAAAGAAATCTTTCAATAGAGTTTTGAACACAGCACTGATTTGCCATCCTTAAGGACAGATTCTGAAGACAAAAATGCAAAGAAACCTCTAGCTTCACTCATTTTGTTGTTGTAATTCTGAATCTACTTACGTATACGGCAGTACAAGCCAACTAAGTAAATATGTTTTATGTTATTAGGATCCAAGATTTGCTGTGCAAGAGAAGGGCATCTCCAAGAATTTATGAAGGAAACCTATGTTAAAGATGTGAATGGGAAGTTGAACACGGTGGTTCACACCTGTAATTCCAGTACTTTGGAAAGTTGACACAGGAGGAAGGCTTTTGAGCCCAGAAATTCAAGACCAGCCTGGGCAACTTAGTGAGACCTCATCTTTAAAAAATAAATAAATAAGCTGGGCTCGGTGGCTCAGCCTGTAATCCCGTGCTTTGGGAGGCTGAGGTGAGTGGATTGCCTGAGCCCACAGGTTCGAGACCCGCATGGGCAACTTGGCGAGACCTCATCTCTACGATAAATAAAAAAAAAAAAAGAAGCCGGGCATGGTAGCGCGCACCTGTAGTTCCAGCTACTTGAAAGGCTGAGGCGGAAGGATCGCCAGAGCCCAGCAGGTCGAGGCTGCGGTGGCCGGGAATGTGCCACTGCACTCCAGTCTGGGCAATACAGTGAGACTCCAACTCAAATAAATAAAATAAATAACTTAGTTGGTCACGGTGGCCTGTGCCTGTAGTCCCTGTTAGTCAGAAGGCTGAAGCATACCAATCACCGGGGCCCAGGAGGTCTTTTGAGGCTGCAGTGAGCTGTAATCATGACACTGTACTCCAGGCTTGGTGACAGAGCGAAACTTTCACTCAAAAAAAAAAAAAAAAGATGAATGGGAAGTGTCAAGAGCTCACACCTCTCCAATGTATGTCCCTGCCCTCATTAGTGACATTTTCATGGGGACCAGCACTCCCAGCCCAGCCTCAGTTTCTCAAGAGTCCATTTTCTTCTAGGTAGCATTTCAAGGTACGTGAAGGGGAGACACTGATGAAAGGCCTGGAACAGGGGAGATAGGGAGGATGCTGATGTCTTGCACCAAAAAGCAAGGCAGCACTCGGCACTGAACAGGACAGAGCAAAGGGCACGAGTCCATTCTGGAGCCATCCCTTTCTGTCCTGTCCCGTCCCGTCCCCCAAGGCCATGCACACAGCAGCAGAAGGCACACAGGGAGCCATCAGAGATGAGAATGAATGAGTGTGTTAGTTCAAACAGATCGAGAAAAGAAGCCACCTCAAGGGATACTCGAAAATTAGTCCCAGATTGATTAATGAGTCCAAAGAAGAAAAAACTCAGAACATCAAGATCAAAACACAGGTGACTATCAGGTGATCTCAAGTAGGGTCCAGCTGCAGTGGCTCATACCTGTAATTCTAGCACTTTGGGAGGCCAACATGGGAGGACTGCTTAAACCTAGGAGATCAAGACCAGCCTGGACCGCATAGGAGACTTCGTGTCTACAAAAAAATCAAAAAATTTAGCTGGGTGTGGTGATACGAGCCTGTAGTCCCAGCTTTTTGGGAAGCTGAGGTTACAGTGAGGCATGTTTCCACCCTGGGAAAGAGTAAGACCCTGATTCAAAAAAAAATAATTTTTTTTTTAAGTAATCTCTGGTAGGGACAGATAGTTCTAACCACAATGGCAGGAAAAGAACTCACCAAGCCACTCTGTTCAAATGGAATCTCACCCTGACACACCCCTGCTCATGACAGCACAGTGACAACCACCCACCCCATTTCTCACCTCCCTCCCCTCACGCAGTCCCACAGGCACAGCAACAGTGTTCTTCCCTGTCCCTCCCAGCAGAGGCTTCCTGCCCACCCCTGATCCTCCCTACCATTGGTTTGCCCCGGGCTCTTTGTGGAACTGACAGCGGTTAGCAAGCACTCTGCCCTGACCACAGAAGTTGGTTAGGAGGGCTCTGCCCTGTCACACCACGTGTGGAGGCACACAGAGGTATACAGGCTGAAGGAGCAGACACTGCCTCAGCCCCGCACCCATTCAGCCCTGTCTCCCAGGAAACACTGAGGACCTGGGAAGTTTAAAATCAGGAAAAGTGTGTCGGATGGTTTTGGGTCTACATTCTCTCTCGGTGACAGGAATACAAATTAGCATGCATGTCTTTTCTGTATTTTTGTTTGTTTGTTTTTATCAACTTTTCTAGGATGAGCATTAGTTCCTAGGAAAGCAAACAACTATTTAAAAGCCAGGCACTATTTAAAAGCTGCAGTCTCCAACACGGGCAGGCAGTTTTCTAATGCTGGTTGTGTGTGGATGGTGAGCCCAGGGGACTCCGCAGGACTGTCCAGAGAGCCCAACAGATACGCGCTCTAAGTCCCATCCAGACTAGACAAGGGAAGACAGAACTGACTCCAGCGGCCCAAGTGGGCTCTGCCACCTGCTCATGCATGTCCCCTATGGGGACAGCAGGAACCTCTCTCTTACAGACGTGACATACTCTCCTTCCTCTCATGCAGACTCCAAATGCCCTCACTGTCTATTTTGAAAACAAGAAAAATCAAGTTCTATAGCCGGTATTCAACTTGAGCAGACAATTAATAAAGCTGTTTCAGACTAGCACACGGAAAGCCAGTCCCGAGCTCATGCTTTGCTGCGTCCTGGTTTTAGCAGATGGCAGACACCAGTATTTTGTACAAATAAATGAGATTTGTACAAACTCCAACTCCAACTACCTTTCTTTCTCCTGAAACATGATGCAGCACCAAGATGGGAAGAAAAACAGACACCATGAACTTTTTTTGGACAGCTCTACCAAAATACAGTTACACAAAGTGAAATTCACCCATCGTAAGTATATAATCTAATGCATACAGACACATGTACACAGTTTTGTGACCTACCACAATCAAGATTTAAAACAGTTCCATCCATTAAGACATGCCTGATGCCACACTGCAATCATTGGGCCCACCTGACACAAAATCCTTGAGACTTATGCACCCTGTGGCCTTTCCTGGCTGACCTCTTTCACCTGGCAGAGTATTTCTGAAACTCTCCCATCTTACTGCACATGTCAGGAACCTGCTCCTGTGTGTAGGTGGGTGGTATTCTACAACATGGACACAGCACACAGGTAACCCTTCCCCACATGACAGACATTGGGTTACTTCCAACAGGGGCTGTAAGGAGCAAGGGGGCCATGAACATTCCCACACTGCCTTACGGACATGTTTCTGCTCCTCTCAGAATGCAGCTGCCACATATGGTAAGTGAATGTTCAACTCTGAGCATCTGTTCTCCTTACTGGCTGAACCCCTAGCAGTGTAGAGGGTCCCAAGACCTGCATAGTCTGGGTGGTTGGTAGTTCTGGCTGTTTTAAGCAAGTGTGCAATGGCCATAGGGCCCACTGGCTTTTACCTTGCATTTCTCTGAAGGCTCCTAATGGGAGCACCTTCCACACAGGTATCCTCTTCTGTGTCTATTCAAACCTCTTGCCCATTTTGAGCAGTTGTCTTATTGTTAAGTTGTAAAGCTCTCTATGTATTCCAGATACAAAGTCTTTGTCAGACATAAACACTCATCCAGTCCTCAGCGTGTTTCTTCGTCCTCTTGGCACTGTCAACCAGCACAGGTCTGCTTCAGCTTCTCAAGTCCCATTTCTGGGTTCTTCTCTCTACGGTTTATGCTGTTTTTGTCCTGGGAAATCTCCCAACCACGAAAGCTTTACTCATCTGGTTGTCTACAATCACTCTCTCTTTTTAGAATGGCAACTCCAGTGTCACTGGAAGTGGGATGCACTTTTGCTAATGTGGGTCCCGGTGGCAGATGTTTGTAATCCCAAAGCCAACCAGGCTCCCTGCTCACCCCGAGAGCCTGCACCAAAGCCCCTGAAATATCAGCCTTCTAGACACATTCTTTTTCTCTGAGAGAGTCACACCATGGTCTGAGCTGAATATTAATCAGATCTTTCCCAGGCAGAAAGAGACCCTCTGGCCTGCCCACAGGTGGTGACAAGGAAAAGCCATACTGTGTTCGCCTTACTCTCTCTCCTCTAAGATAGGAGTCCACAGAACAGGGACACCATGAAGAATAAGTTCACACACAGGTAATACAAAGAAAGACCCTGCCCACAAGCAAAATGGGACCATTTGAAGAACACGCTCAGGGGGAGTGCAGGGGCACTTTTAAAGTGAGTGACATACCAGGGATGGTAGATTCGGATGGAAGATGCTGGAACAATGAGCCTTTCCCCTTCGCTATCACTGCAGCATGCACACAGTCAAACCCCAAAGCGATTCACCAGATGTGGTGGTGCACACCCATAGTCCCAGCTACTTGGGAAGATCACTTGAGCCATGGCTGCTATGAGCTAGGATTGTGACACTGCATTTCAGCCTGGGTGACAGAGCAAGACCCTAACGCTACAAAAAGAAAAAAAAACCACCCCAAGCTGATTCAATCTGCTTTAGCACTTATTGGCTTTGCCATAAGAAAAGTTTCCCCTGCCTTCCATGATAGGAGCATGACAGAATATAAACGCACACTATCAAGTTTCAATCACACCAGAAAGGACGCAGTCACAGAAGCTGGAGGTTTATTTTATAAGCACCAGTACCTGGAATTCTTCACAGGAAACTCAGACATAGAGGGCACCTGACGAATACATGTCCAACTCATAGACGGCCCTGTCCCAGGGAGCCCTGTGTCTGGGCTGTCCTGTCCCACACGCCCACTGGCCCCACGTTCCCCATGGTGCCTAGTCTTTCATACAGTCTGCCCTACCACCAGAAGCTGCGACATGGTGAAGGTAACCTTCTAATGCCAATTGTGTGTGGAAGAAATCAAGTATCAAAATCACCCTGAAAATCCCCTAAAACCCGGGCTCAGTGCTGAGCCCGTTCCCTCCGTAGTGACATGCCAGGCACCTTCCTGCATGGTAGCACACCAGCATGTGCATGGTCACCTGATCCCCACACAAGATGGGGGTTAGCTTTGGGGGTACTACAGGTACTTTCCTTAAAACACCAGACTTGTGCTTGGTGTGAGTGGCACATGGGGCAACACACCTGGGAGGGCATAAGGACCACCCTGTCAGAGTATAGGCAGTCAGGATAGCAACAGGCAGAGCCACCACAGTGCCATCGGACCTGACTCCTGCAGCTCAGGCTGGCAGGCTGCAGGTCCTGGTGGGTCCCCCTGCTGCCCCCCAGCTGGGCCTGGTTCTTCCTGGCAGAGGCTTCCCACCCTCATGCAACCCACTCCCATCTCATGGTCCAAGGTGTACTGGCTGGGGTCACACCTCAAACAGGACCGTCTCCCCCTGTCCCCACCTCCCTGCACCAAGCTGCAGCCCCTTTGACATCCCTTCACCTGCATCACCTGCACCAGTCACCTGCCCCCACAGACATGGCAATGTCTGTGCCCACCTTACACATCCACCCTGGTGTCGCCACCATAGTGGCATCCAGAGGTCCCGGAGGAGGGGCCCTGGGCTGACATTCCCATCAGCCTCCACAGCCTGCCTAAGAAGTGACCCAACACTTCTGCCCTGCAAGACAGTGGCGAGCATGGGAGGCAACAGCGCCTGACTCCAACCTGTGCCCATGGGCACAGCACACGGCCTGCTTCTGTGTCCCCTGCTCAGTGATGACACCTGCATCTAATGTCCTCTCCAATGCGCCATCAGGACAACATCTGGAATCCATGCCGAGCCATCGCTCCCCCAAGGTCAGCCCAAGCTCCAGCACCTGGTCACATTTATGCCTGCCTGACCCTCACCTGTTCAGCACCCACAGGAAAACCCCTGCTCCTGACCACTCCCAACCCTTGTCCTGCACTCTGCACCTGCCAGCCCCATCCATAGTTCAGCCACCAGCCGCACTCCCCCACGTTCCAGCATGCATGCTACTAACACCGTGACCAACGCCAGGGTTCTCCAGACCAAGGGGGGACACAACAGAGGTGCCAGAGCCCTGGTGTCCAGCCCTGCCCCACTGCCAACCAGCTAGATGACCATGGGTAAATCACCCAAAGACAGGTGTAACAACACCGGCATCACAAAGATCCAATGTGATGCCAAAGAGGAAGGACTCAAAGTGCCTGCAGAAAGTGACTTCATAAAGCCCACTGCTGAAGCCTAACCTGCCAGGGAGCCATCACGAGGTGGCCCACAGGGCACCAGAGCCCAAGACGGTGCACCAGTCTCACTGCTCACCCTGCTTCCACCAAGCGCCTGGTGCAGTTCCCTTGCTGGAACAGTCACTACATTCAGAGAACACCTACTAAGCTAAATGTCTTCCTATAACCCATGTGAAGACAAGGCCACTCACCATCAGCAAAGATGGCATAGATGTAGCCTCCAAAGGACACTGCAGATTTGCTGGTATCTTTGGGTGGTAGGTACAGCAGCAACCAGGACAACCAAGAGGGGCTCAGTTCTTCCCTACCCCCTCCTGCCCCTTACCACTCCCCTCCTGTCCCTTACCACCCCATCCCCCCCCTGCCGAGGCCTGGATGCCGCCAAGTCCCCTACCGGCATCCGCCTCCCTCCATGTCCCATTACCACCATAGGAGGCAGCTTCTGCCGGCTCCTTCCAAAACGGCAGGACACCTGGCTGGGCTAGTCCCTGGAAATTCCAGACAGGGGCCCACCCCACCCCACCCCCAGAACAGCCCTAGGTACCAGCAGTACCAGCCCCTCTCCCCAATAGAAAGAGACTAGGAGGACAGTAGAGTTCCACAAACTTTTGGGGGCCAGGAGAGCCTTGGGCTGGGCCCACCAACCCACTGGCCTGGGAAGATGCATCCCTGCTGCGGACAGGGCGGGACTTCTGAGTATGACAATGGCTGCCTGTCCAGGCTCTAGTACCAGCTGGAAGGTCTTTTCCCAAGAAAATGGGACACTGCACCCCTCCTTAACACTCCCCACAGCCCCTGTGTGTCCCCCCACCCCCGTGGGTACCTGCCTCCCTTAGGCTCCCCTGTATCACCTTAAGGTGCCAGGATGTCCCAGTCAGGTGTTTGAGTTGCTCTCCTGTCCCCTCCTCACACCAGGTGAGCACACCTCCCGTGGTTTAAAATGTCACCAATCTTTCAAGGACCCTGTCCCTGCCCTGACCTACGCTCTGAACCTCAGGCACGTGTCTCCAGTTCCCCAGCCTCCCTCCCAGGGCACCTGGAAGACAGCCCAGACTCCCACATCTAGAACCAAACACACAGGTTTTCATAAACAGAATCGGGCACCTGTTCTCAGAAGCTCTCCTGCACTGCCAAAGAATGACAGTTGGGTGTCCCTGTGGACAACAGTTTGCTGCTGCTCCCAAGGATGACCACGCACCACACCATGCTGCTCCCACTCTTGCACACACATTGCAGGCAGCTCCTGCCAGGGGGGCTAGGACACTTTTCCCAGGAGCAGAGACCACAAAGAACCCAAACAGAACAGTAGCTTCTGCAACATGTCACACAGTCAAAGAGATGAACCCCCAGAGACCACAACGGCACGGAGGACCCTCACCAGCATATTTAATTGGCAAAGTCCCAAATGATGCCCATGGCCTGACACTCTTTACAGAATTGAAGCTGAGTTCAGGAAGCACATGTGTCTAGGAATGTAAGGAACACAGCAATGGGCAAGCAACACAGGGATGAGGGGCATGTGGCCCCACAACTCCATGTCCCATGCTTGGCCCCACCACTCCCTGTAGGAGAGTGGACGTAGGGAAGAGGAAAGGGGACAGGGTCAGAAGGACGACTGTCACAGGCTGGGGGCAGGAGCCATGGCACCTGGGCACGAGGGCTGCTGGGGCTCCTGGGGACACTCCAGGTGATGGTGTGCAGGTGTTTGTTAAATTGTTAAAGTCCACAGAGACAAAAGCAGGCCACACTGGGGCCAAAGCCCATGCTATCCCACTCTCCACACCGAGATCCAGAACATCCTGTTCCTCTGTAGCTCTCCCAGGTGTCAGGCCTCATGTCTACGCAGGATGGGCCACACGCCCGAGATGCCCTGACTCAGGCCCAGGCATCCCGACTACACCCTGTACCAGGGGGCAAAAGAAAGGAGGTGCCCTGCATGGCTGGCAGGACTGTGGGAGACAGAAAGGGGAGGTGACATACCCGATGCAGTCTCTTGTGAGCCTTCGCTCATCTGAACCAGAGAGCCAGGACAGCCAGGCCCAGAGGGACAATGGCTCCTGAGGGGGTCAGGCAGGAGGCAGCACCAAGGCCCAGCAGGAACCTCAATGAGAAGACCAGGCACCGGGACAGGGGTGGCCAGCATAAGGTGTGACACCACAAGCGGGACCAGACAGCAACGGAGGCAGCACCAGATTCTGCCCCTCGAAGGGCATACCATGTCCACACACAATGCCCACCAAGCCACCTCCTACACCAGCCTCAAAAGCCTACTTCCCTCACAGAACCCCCACATCCCTCAATGACCCCCCCACCCTACATCCCCCAACAACTCTCCCAACCCATGTCCCCCCAGGAACCCTCACCACACCACAACCCTCAATGACCCCCATCACCCCATGTCCCTCAGTG
>NW_007046133.1:852507-862039 GCF_000164805.1 Carlito syrichta
CCCTCAATGACGCCCACCACCCCACGACCCTCACTGGCACATGCGGCTCCTAAGTTGTCCCCATGGTCCTGTCTGGAAGAGGTGGCATCTCCTCCCTTCTAACTCATCTTCCCACCTGGGGAGCTGACTTTGGCCAGTTTCCTAGAGCCTGGGCCCAGGCAGGTGGCAGCCCTTCTACATGGGGACTCTGGCGGGGCCAGGCAGGGACCCAGGGCCTGGGGGCTGCACAGCCTTGTGGGCAGGTGCTAAGGTGACACCTCCCAGTCCACCTCAGAGACTCCCACAGAGCACCTGGAGAGGGCAGAGAGTGGCCCTAGTGGCAGGCCCTCAGGAGGCACTGCCAGGGGCTTCCAGGCTTCGCATCCAGAGTGCCACTTGGATGATGGTCGGGTAGAGCAAGCTCCAGGGTGGCCATGGGTGCGGGTGCTCCCCTGACAACAGCCAGAGCCCACACACAGCTCATGGGGAGCTCCAAGCCCAAGCAAACACCTGTACTATGTTCCTTGACTGCTAAACACATCACCAAGTGGTGCCAAAGGTGACTCTCACCAGGCAGAGCAAGAGGGAAGACTCAGGGGCCTCAGACAGAACAGACAGAGGAAGGCCCATTGCGAGTAAAGACACTGGGGAAGGGAGCAGTCAATGACATCCTCTGCTGAGAAGCCACACAATATGAGCTCCCCTCTAACCCACACACACTCATCTGTGTTGCTCCACACACACAACGCCACCAAGAAGCTGTGCCTTCCTCCTCCACAAAGTCCCACCTGAAGTTGGTGCAGAATTAATGTTTGTTGACTGACTGACCAACCAACTCACCAGACCCTCATCTCAGCCTGAAAGGCCATGTGCCAGGCCTACTGGCTGTCTACCAGATCCCACCTCCCAGACATAAGCTGAGCCACCCGGCGCTCTTTGCAGATAGTCATAGCCTATGACCAAACCTTCTTGGCTGGAACTAGAAAGTCACCTGCATCACTTCCAGCAGGGGCCTTAAAACCAGAGGGTGCCTCTTGACCAAGCGTCCCCCTTCCAGGGGTAGAAACACTAAACTTGACCATGACTGGCTGCCCCAGGACATGGTGGGAAGCCCCAGGTGGGAAGAACCCATGCACAGAAGGCCCTGGCAGCATACCAACAGCCAGCTGGAAGCATCAACATGACACACACGTGCCCTGGGACTCCCTGGCATGTGGGCTGCACAGCAATGGCTCTAGTAGGGATGCACCCCTCACCACACAGACTCTTCTCTGTAAAGCCTGGCTCCTGGGCCACAGGGCTAAGACAGAAAGTCACTGCAGACAGAACCACTTTCATTCTCTCTCCCAGGCCCAGCTGCGAGGCATGCCATGGAGGACGGCAGGTGCCCTGAGGCCAGGCCTCCACTCGGTGTGCAGGCTCCTGGGAAAACTCCTGTGTCTTCCTGGAGGGCTTCTCTCACCGGACATTCTGGCCTGGACTAAAAGCTCTGGGATCCACGCACCACACCCAGTGGGGCTAGGTCTGTGGCACAGAGTGAAACCTGCCCAAGGTTGCCGACAGAACCTTCCCAGTGACGGTACCCCGGTCACTCGTCAGCAAGACATAGAGGACCAGAGGAGACAGCAACCTCCACAACAAACACACTGCACCACAACGGGCTCTCCAGCGGCCACACCACGCCACCCCGTCAGGAGTTGGCGGCTCTTCATTCCAGGCCGCATCCCCTGCCGACCAGCCACCTCCTCCCACTGGCTCCTGAACCAGGCATCGGCCCACAGCCACTACCCAGCCCCAGCTCCGGTCACACAACACCCTCCCAAACACCCACCTCCCTCACCCCCATGGACCTCCCATACCACCCATGCCACACCACACCCTGGACCTGCCACATGCCCTGGGCCCTGCCACCACACCTGCATTCCACAGCTCTAGATGCAAAAATGACCTCCAGACACCAGTGGGATTCTGCCCACCCTGCCTGCAGCCACCAAGGCACCTGGCATAGACGGAGACTCCCTGCAACCCTGCAAAGCCAGGTAGCCTTCTTTCTGACCTGCCCAGGGCACCCACACGGGCTCTCCCTTGGCCTGGACCCAGGTCTCAGGTGCCCAAAGATCAGGCCTTCTCAGCCTCCTCCAAAAGGCCTTCCCTGACCCCCTCCGCCTGGCAGTCCCCTTGGCCACAGCAACGACCATGGTCAGACACACCTGCTGGTCCACTTCCCTGCTCACAGCCCAGCCCCAACAAACAGACCATGAAGAAAGGGGATCCCTGAGGCTGGACCCCAACTCCCACACTAGCCTTCCTCGCTTGCCTGATGCCCTCAGAAGGCATCAGAGCCCATGGGCACCATCACAGCCAGGGAGGGTAAATGGCCAACACCTGAGAAAACAAGGTCCAACCTCATCCAGGGAAAGACGCAACCATCCAACAGCCAGACGCGACCTCCTTCTTTCAGAACTGGGTTGACTTCTAAAAAGGTACATCTACCGAGAGTTTTAAAAGTGTGAATGGCGGAAAGTAACTTGTCTCCAAGTCCTGGAAACATTCAACCCATCAGAGCACACAAAGTCAAGCATGAAGACCACCACTCGAGGGTGGGGCACTTGTCACAGGCAAGTACACAATGGCCCAGTAGCCTGGCACAAGGGTTTGCTACTAAACATTGGTGCCTTAGAGACCACCAAGGGGCAAGGGACACTGCACAAGACACTGTAGGACAAGTCGAGGTACAGACCCAGCAGGGTCACAGAATGGTCCTAATGTCTTAGAAATCAGAAAGAGAGAGACAGCCAGACACAGTGGCTCATGTCTATAATTCCAGCACTTTGGGAGGCCAAGGTGAGAGGACTGCCTGAGCCCACAGGTTAAAGAACAGCCTGGGCTACTTGGTGAGACTTCATCTCTACAATAAATCAAAAAATTAGCCAGGTATAGTGGCACTCGCCTGTAGTTCCAGCTACTTGGAAGGCTGAGACAGAAGGATCACCTGAGCCCAGCAGGTCGAGGCTGTGGTGGCTGTGAGCACACCACTGCACTCCAGCCTGGACAACAGAGTGAGACTCCAACTCAAAAAAAAAAAAAAAAGAAATGGAAAGAGACGCACTGCTCACAGCTAACAGCCCAATGCTAACAACATGGCAAGGCTACACGTGACTTTATTTTCTTCTTCACAGTTTTCTTTACCTTCCAAACCTCTCACGAGAAACGTAAGCTAAGCTAATAATCAGAAAACCGGGTTGGAAAAAACTCAGATGACTGACAATTTTACAACTCTTACAGTTACATGAAAAAGTCAACCAGCTGAACAGGTGTCCTGTTCACCTCCCTCCGACCCTAACACACACTGCCTTTTACAGAGTTCCACGCCTGGTAAGCTATCCACACCAGCTCTGTCCGCATAGCCTGTGAGTGGTTCACATGGACACTGGAGACAGTTCCTCTGTGGAGGACTCAAAAGACAAAGTTTTTTTTAGTTTTTATTTTATTTTATTTTTTTAAGTCAAAGTCTCACTCTGTCACCCAGGCTGGAGTGCAGTGGCATGCTCACAGTTACCACAGCCTCAACCTGCTGGGTTCCAGTGATCCTTCCACCTCAGCCTTCCAAGTAGCTCAAACCACTGGCATATGCCACCACACTTGGCTAATTTTTCTTCATTTATTATAGAGATGAGGTCTCACCAAGTCGCCCAGTCTGTTCTTGAACCTGTGAGCTCAAGCTATCCTCTTACCTCAGCCTCCCAATGTGTTGGAATTACAAACATGAGCCACCGTGCCCAGTCGACAAAGTTTTTTTAAAATGCTTTTCACAGGCCCTTGTCCCATACACTTCAGCGCAAAGTGAGAAGCGAAAGGCCATGCCCCCACCCCCCACCACAGCACCCTTAGCTGCACCTGGAGGAGGATACAACTCTCCTGGCTCAGGTGTCCTTTGTCCATCTGCTGTCCACTCAGACCTCTGACCCCACCCAAACAATTCCCTTGGGAGCTGAAGACCTTACTGCTAGGTCCTAGTTCTGAAACCTAACATCCAAATTGAGGGCCACAAAAAAACATTTTCAGGGGTTTCCTGCCTGCTGGGGTCGGGACACTTTCAGCAACAACCCCTCCAAGGTCTTCATGTCTCGTCACCCAACACGCCCCACCTGCTCACACTCCTCTCACAAGTTTGGGAGCCAAAGAGTCAAGCATGTGCCCTCCTCGTGGCCACGTTCCTGTGACACCCAGAGAGACAGAAAGGGCCTGTCAACACTCTCAGGAAGGATGACAGAAGTCCAGCTTTGCTGACTTGTGGAGTGAAAGCAGGGCTCCGGGTGCTTGGTGCCCAACTTCTTCAGCCCTCAAATGCGACTCCCCCCGACAACTCTCACTGAATGTGACACCCAAGGTGGGAGCAGCTGGGAGCAGGTCACCAGCTCCACTCACCCCACCCCAACTGGAGAGGCTGCAGCCAGAGACTCTCGACAGTCAAGGACAGACAGAGAGGGGGAGCCCTAATTGTGGACACCATATATCTCTTTGGTTTCAAAAAGTTTTAATTCCTTGGTGCAAAATTCAAAGATATGTAAAAATTCAAGGCATTTGTTCAAAGCTTCCTCATCTGCCCACAGATGCATAAGCAGCCACTTTCAGACCTAACTCGGGTACTGGGGCTCCTCACTACTCCAAGGAAGAAGTCTTGAAAGGACAGCTGTGCACATGCCTGCAGTTGACAAGGCCACGATGCCATAGCAACCAAAGGCCCACCTGGAAGCAAAAGCTTCCAGAAGTCCAGGTGCACAGCACCCGGAACAGAAGGTCCTACAACAAAAAGCTGCCCTCCTCACTGTTTTAACTTAATTTCACTGTTTATTACCATCACAGGCCGGACTGAGCAGACTGTCGACCTGCAGCCCAGGGTGAGCTCCATAGGTGGCGCCCTGAGCAGCAAGCACTTCCCGGAAGATCAGGAAACCGGAGGCTCTGTGGGTCAGATGCACAGGAAAGCACAGGTGCTCTGAGGACTGCACAAATTACCCAATTGCAGGCAGGTTTCTCCAGAGCCCTTTAAATCTTGACCTCAAGATTTTCAAGAGCAGTTGCTAATTATGTTTTCATCAACTCACATATAACCCACACTTTAGAAAAGCTTTCTTCGAATGTCATGCAAATGGAAGCAGCTCACCTGGGTGCTCTGGAAATGCCTGGGAAGCAGCGGGAACTGCCTGGGTTTTATTCTGACTTCGAGGATGGGGACACATGCCGCACTGCACCAGGTTAGCACCACTCTGACCCAACACCCCTCTTGGACCCCCCTACAGCCATTTAGGGCAACTTCCCACAGGAGTCCTGGGAGCCAGGGCACTCTGCCTTCGAGGAGAAGGGCCAGCGCCATCATCCTGAACAAACCAGACACCACTCTCCCACGTGGCTTCCTGGGCTCCCTGACCATTAGGCTCTACCACTCCGTAAGCATAATGAACTTGGCAAGTCACCCTCTGTTCAAACACCCAGGTCTCAGCCATGAACGCAGTGCTCGGGCACAGTGGGAGTGAGGGGCTCCCAGGAGTGTGACAAGACCCCATGTCCTGGCTGTTGCTACAGCCCCAAGAGACACCAAAGACACATAAGACCCATCCGTCCATCACCAGGATGACCAGCCAGGAGGGCAGCCCAGGCAGTGAGTGGGCACTGCCGCTCATCTCTGCCCAGAAGTGGAAAACAGAAGGCCTGAGGCATTGCCTCTGTCCTCATATGACCCCCAAACTTTATCTTCCTTTATTCTCTTCAAAGGGCGCTGCCACCTGAGTGTACCCAGCCTGACGAGCTGGGTTAAGGCCCCCCCCAAGTCACGCTCTCTGCAGGCGGGCAGCAGCCCCCTCCCCAGGTGACCCACGATGACAACCTCGGTAACTTTCTCATCAACAGAACCTTGGCTGCTGAGAAGACATCCAACCTGGATAGTGCTTGAGAAACAGTGAACACACAGCAGAACCTGGTAAAGGTGAGAGGCCACCTAACAGGGCAGCACTCAGCCTGATGGACTCCCCTTGCCTTCCCCACGGCAGTCAACCGTGCTTCATAGCTAAGGAAGCCAAGGCTCTGAGGAGCCAGACACTCCGTCCCAAGCCACACAGCAACAGTGCCCTCAAATAACAAAACTCAAACTTCTAAGAACGTCCCCCATGCCAAAGTGCTGGTTGCCAAGCCGGTCACCAGAGCTCTCAGCTCCCGCAGCCTCGGAGAGAGCTCTGCTTCTCCACCTGCCTGGAGCTCATCACTCAGCCAGCCCCAGCAGTGCCAGCAGCTACCTGTGTGCTGCCCCTCCTTTCCCCACAGAAGTGATGCAGCTCCCTGGGGATGGGGCCCATGCCCTGGACACCCTGGGAGTGTCCCCTTGAAAGCAGTAACCTGCAGACGCTCCCTGCACAGGGATCGAGGCCCACAGGGAGGAGAGAGTCTTCTGTCCCGGGATAAGAAGCTATACTTGGGGCCAAATCTTAGAGCAGCAGGAGAGTGAATTCTGCACAAAAGCAAAGTAAGTGGAGGTAGCCAAGAAAGATACGACTTGCCACACCCAAAGATGACCTTTAGCGATGCGCATCTCAACATCCACCTGCCTTAAAAGAGCCATTTACTAGCATGCTAATATAGGTGTCCCATCACTTTTCTTTTCCTTCAACTGTAATCATAATATTACTTTGATGTTATGACTAACTTAAACTGTACGTGTCTAGTGCTTTTCAGGAATCTTGGGACAACCATGTTGGCTTCAACAATCTAACTCAAGACATGTTTTCTGTTTTTCCACAGTGAATAAAATCTAGACTCTGGCACCTCAAACCAGCAAATTACAACTAAAGAGACATAAGCATCTCTTTACAAACGACGTCCTGACAAAGAATACCAAGACTAAGTTTGCTAGAACCAAGTTCAACATACCACAGTGAACGTGCAGGATGAAACACCCTCAAGGCCAAAGGCCTGTCCTCAAGGACTTCAGGGTGACACTGCTGTACCTCTCCCACCCTCTGCAAAGGGAGGCCCTGGGAGGGGCAAGCCCGTCACACTCCGGCCAATTGCCACCGAACTGCTGTTCTACTTGACACCTAAGTGCAGCCTGCAGTATCCTGCCCTGCCCACCCAGCAAGCCACAGCTCCCCGTTCAGTCCGCACCTCAAACACAACCGAGTCATCAGCCAAGCAAGAGTCCCTTTTATAAGTTACTTCCACCTTTTTTAGTATGAATTGCTATTTTCAATGAAGAGGAATCTATAGTCTCTGATCAATCGACTATAGGACGTAACCAAAGCATTTGCAACTTGCCATTCTGATTTGCAATGTTAGGCTGCACTGTTCAGAGAGGGCACCTTGGTTTGCGATGCTGGCAGTATATTTTTTTACTTTGGCTGTTATCAAAATAAATAATTAATCAGGGTTCCTAATCAGTAGATCAACAGAAGGGGGACATGACAGATGAATGCAAATCTTCCATTTTCTAGAAAGCACTCAGCCCCGAAAGCCCCCATGTCAACATGAGTGGTTCCCTGCTCTCACCACATACACAAGAACTGATGCAAAGACTCATGAGAACGCGTGCAAAGAACCCATCCTCTCACACAGGTGTTTTGTAAGTTATCGCCTCATCAAATACAGTCAACCCTAAAACTGACCTTGAAACAGAAGATGGAAGTGAGTCTCAGGGTCCCTCCTGACAAAGGACACAGAGGCTTTTTCCCACTACATCTTCCTCTTCCTCCTCCTCCTCCTCCTCCTCCCCCCACCATGGGGCTTTACCTATGCAGAAGCTCGGAGTAAGGGGCACTCGCCAACCCCAAGCCAACCCCAAATGGCCACAGTCCCATCACCACCAACAGCAGGCAACAGGCACTGTGCTGAGCCACAAAAGACCGCCAGAAGAATATTTTTGTAAACAAAGTATTGTATTTTACATAGAAAAACACAAGGAATCCCCTCTTAAAACATTACTTAAGATCAGTCATGTTCTCCACTAAAAGGCCAACATACGGGTAATGAGCAAAACAGGGCCGGCAGCAGGACCCCCTAAGACACCTCGCCCTGAAGCTGACTGGGAAGGCCTCAGCAGCTCCCTCTCCCCTCTGCGCCAGTCACCCAGCAACTGACCTGGGCCCCTGGAAGAGTCCGCCCCACCGACCCTCATGGTAAAGGAAGAGCTCTCACTTCTGGAGGCGCTGCAGTTCTTCCAAAGTGACCGCCAGCTCTCGTCAGAAAGCACAAGGGGACGCGGGAGGGATGGCGCTCTCCTTACAGCTCCTACTACTGCTGCCACCGCGGCGCTGCTACAACTGCACGACACACGCGCTACTACAGGCCAGGGGAGGAGCCCTCCAGCTCAGTGTCCCTCCAAGGAGGCTGGGTGGGGGGATGGGAGAACAGGGCGCCCTGGGCAGAAGATCCCCAACAAACGCAGCATGGTGTGCGAAGCTGGGCCGGGAGGAACAGCAGAGGCAACTGGATGGACAGAAATGAGAGCACCACCAGGCTGAAGCATCAGCTGTGAGGGGCTGGGCTCCCTGACCCACCCCCTCACCCAAAGACCCCTGTGAGGAACATCTGCTCACCACGACCTGACAGGGCCGCACCAGGATAAGAGGAGCCTCCAGGCGCCTCCAGACACCAGGGCTGCCTGAGCATGACTGTGGCTTGCAGAGTGCTGGAACGCCACCCTGGAGCAGGGAGGCTGGGGCCCAAGGCTCTCCTAGGTGCCCTGACAGCTCTGCCTCCCTGATGGCAGCAGGGAAGCCCAGCCCTCCATCCAGACTTCCCAGCCTCAGGGAGAAGGCGTCACCCTGCCACAACCTCACCTGCAGAAGGGGGAGTCCCCAGCCCAGGATCACAAGGGAGCGGGGGCTAAGTGAGGACACAGGCCTAACCACAGACCCAGGCAGAGGAGAGCCCACACCAGCCAGCCACAGTACGGGAAACCCAGCATGCCCAGCTTGTCCCTAAACTCTGTATCACCAGCTCCTGGCACTTCACTTTCGGGCAGGGGCACACAGGAGGCACCTGGCGCTTCACTTTCGGGCAAGGGCACACAGAATGGAGCAGGAGTCCTGGCTGAGCAACTTTGAAATGCAGAAGAGCCGCAGACAGACACAAGGCAGCCACCCTACGGCAGAAACAGGGATGCAGGCAGCACTCGCTAGCTCACACGCTTGCTCACACGCACACAGTCACCAGCCAGCCCGCACCTGGGCAGAGGCTGCCCTGGCCTGCTCCGGCCACAGGGCCTGTGGGACAGATGACCTTAGCATTCCACCGGCGGAGAACTTCCTGGAACCGGCAGCTGGTGCCGCTGGGACCCGCCCTTCCCTCCCTCCCGCCTCGTGCGTCCACTCACCTGGGGGCAGCTGGAAGTTCTGGATGTTGGTCGGATTCTGGGGCGGCTGCGGCAGACGGGGAGCCAGCACGGTGGGCGTCAGGGTGGCCCGGATCCCGCCGGTGGTGGCCGTGGGCGTCCGAGGCAGGCTCTGGGTCACGGCGCCGGCAGTGCCTTTGGGCAGCCCCGTGGGGGTCCCGGGCGCGGGCG
>NW_007046134.1:0-728 GCF_000164805.1 Carlito syrichta
CCTGCCACAAGATGGCAGGTTTTAGTTTTTGTTTTTTTTGTGTGTCTGTTAGTTTTTAAGCTTTTCTTATATTTTTCCTTTCTGCATGAATGTGCTCTGAACAATCTGCATCCCCCCCTTTTCTTCTTCTTTTGTTTTTTGTTTGTGTGTGTTAATGATTAGAGTGTTCATCTTTCAGGGTTTTTTTGTTGGTTTGTTTTTACACTTTTATTCTTCTCTTTTTTTAGTTGAATGTGTGTGTGAATAATATATGTGTGAGAGTTCAATTTGAATTCCTTCTTTTCTTCTTTCTTTCTCTTCTTATTTTCCTCATTTTGTGTTGACTGTGTGAGTATATTTGCTTTTCCTGTCTTTTTTGTTTTGGTTTCTGCTTTCATTGTTCTGTGTTTTCATACTTTTAAAAATTTTCTTTATTTTTTTGTCTTATTATTTCATTCTACTCTTCTCTGTTCTCCTCATTGCTGTTACTGTAACTTGGAATCAGGGGTACACAAATGTACCCATTGTATCATCACATAGAGTGGTGATGGGGAATGGGTCTCAGGGAACCCATACCACGATCAGTAAACATTGGGATTTGCAAGAAGTTTCTGAATCTTAGTTCTCCATTCTCCACTTTATTCAACTCTCAGAACTACAAGAGAAAGCAAAGCTACCCACCAACAGTCCTATTTCAAAATAGAACAAATCCAGAGCCCCGATCAGGGAAGAATAGAGGGCTGAGCAAA
>NW_007046135.1:0-765 GCF_000164805.1 Carlito syrichta
AGCTTATGTTTAGTGGGATTATTTTGAAACCTTTTCAAGTTAATTTTGTTAGCTACTTCCAGTTAGACTCGGAAATGCACGTGATTAATTTCCTATTTTTTCCTGTCTATACTCTCTTGTTTTCAAGTTTTGAAATCTCAAAATTTCAAAACTTACATTTCAAAGTATGAATCATCTAGATTCAGCGGTTGTTGAATTTTGTTATATTTGCTTTATTTCTTTCAACACACATACACACACTTTTTTTTTCCATTTTGCTGGACCATTTTAAAGTAAACTGTATACATTAGTACCCTTCACCCCTAAATTCTTTATTTTTAAGATTATAGGCCAGGTGCAGTGACTCATGCCTGTAATCTCAGCACTTTAAGAGGCCAAGGTGGGCAGATTGCTTGAGTCTAGGAGTTTGTGACCTGCCTTCACAACATAGTGAAACCTCATCTCTACAGAAACAAAAACATAAACAAAAACAAAAATTGACCAGATGTGGTGGTGAGCACCTTTTAGTGGGATGCTGAGGTAGAAGGATCACCTGAGCCCAAGAGATTCAGGCTGTTGTGATCATGCCACTGCACTCTAGCCTGGGTGACAGAATGAGACCCCAAGTGCAAAAAACAAAAACAGAAGCACCCCAAACAAATGAAAAACAATATATTTCAAAGTCAGTGCAGTGGCTCACACCTGTAATCCTAGCACTTGGGGAGATCGAGGTGGGAGGATCACTTAATACCAGCCTACGTGTCAAAGTATAACCCGTCTCAAAAA
>NW_007046136.1:0-718 GCF_000164805.1 Carlito syrichta
ATATTGTAGAGATGAGGCCTCACCAAGTTTCCCAGGCTGGTCTCAAACCCCTGGACTCAGCCTTTCCAAAGTGCTAGGCGAAATTATTCCTTTCGCCTCAGCCTCCCAAAGTGCTAGGATTATAGGCTTGAACCACCGCGCCCGGCCTGTACTTGGATTTTAAAACTGTGCGCCACATTTTCTTTGAAAGTCTCTGTCTTTTGTAATCATATATTCATTTTTGATATTATTTATGGCAGAGCTATTCTACCATAAACTCTAAATATCAGGGACCATGTCAGTTTTTGAGTAGTCTAACATATGGAAGAGATTCTATAAGAGATTTGTTGAAAGAGTGAATGAATAATTTAGGACTAGGAAAATTTTGAGTTACCTCTATTACAATGCAAATACAGAGAAATAAAAGGGGACATCCTTCAGGCATACTAATGTTTTATTCATTGTCCATTGTTTCCTGCTTCAAAAATCAACAAATGTTATTGCGGTAGAGCGGTAAGGGGGTATACTGGAATTCTCTGTACTTTCCACTCCATTTTTTGAAGACTCAAAATTGCTCTAAAAATAAATTTAATTTTTTTTTTTTAAAGAAAGGAACTACAGCTCAGTAGTGAAGAGTATGGGCTATAGTGTCACACTGCCTATGTTCAAATCTCAGCTCTGTCACTTAGGAGCTGTGTGACTTTGGGCAAATTCCTTAAACTTTCCCTAAGAGTAGGAT
>NW_007046137.1:0-1147 GCF_000164805.1 Carlito syrichta
CCTCAGCCTTCCAAGTAGCTGGAACTACAGGCTTGCGCCACCACGCCCAGCTAATTTTTTCGATTTACTGTAGAGATGCAATCTCACCAAGTTGCCCAGGCTGGTCTTAGACCCCTGGGCTCAGGCAAATCTCTCGCCTCAGTCTCCTGAAGTGCTGGAATTACAGGAGTGAGCCACCATGCCCAGAATATCTTTTTTTTTTTTTTTTTTTTTTTTTTGAGTTGGAGTCTCACTCTGTCGCCCAGACTGGAGTGCAGTGGCCGCTCCCGGCCACCGCAGCCTCGACCCGCTGGGCTCCGGCGATCCTTCCGCCTCAGCCTTCCGAGTAGCCGGAATTACAGGCGTGCGCCACCACGCCCGGCTGATTTTTTGATTTATTGTAGAGATGAGGTCTCGCTGCCCAGGCGGGTCTCGAACCCGTGGGCTCAGGCAATCCACTCACCTCAGCCCCCCAAAGGCGCGGGATTACAGGCTGAGCCACCGAGCCCGCAGAATATCTTTTAATTTTTAAATTCTTCACCTTTTTAGTTACTTATCACTTTAAATAATTACTCATTATTTTAATATCTGAAAAATGCTCCTTTTCCAGAATTTTTGTATGCAAAAATATGCTTGGCATTTACTTCAGGCAACATAAAATCTTCAGACGACTCAAGCAGATTTAGCCAGCTTAAAAGTGTGACCTGTCCTTCTAGAAATCTAGAAGGGACCTTTCAACAGAATGTTTAACAACTTAATTTGCTTATTCTAACTTTAAAATGTTTAATTACTCCAAATATCTATCTAGTACATTTAAATACTTGACCTTTAGTACTTCATTTTATTTTGAGCTACATGTGATTCTAAGAAATAACTTTATTTAAATTTATCTGAGTAACAATTCAAGTTAAGCACAAAAATAGAATCACTACACAGTGCAGTTGAATTTGTCGCACTCATGCCCACTTAGGCTCTTTGTTCTTACAAATATTCATGCTACATCAACACATAGATCTGCCTTCCAAATAGATTATTTTAGTGAGCTTCTTAAGTTTCAACATGGAGGCATAATACACTGCCTTGGAAAATTTGCATTTTGCAAGATTTGTACATTCTATTGAAAAATTTGTACATTCTGAGAGTGTCAGGCTTTTGGCTGACAGCTGAA
>NW_007046138.1:0-896 GCF_000164805.1 Carlito syrichta
AGATGCTAAAGAAAAAATATACACTCTCATGTGTCCCCACCTTAGCCTGTTCTTCCTCAAACTCTGTAATCATGCTTATAGTTTATAGCTTCTGATCTGGTCAGATTAAAGGGGTATCAATAACAGACATTTGTAGTAACAATTTATTGTGTGTACCTAATAAGTGGCAGAATAATTATAGTTTAAATACAAATCACATTAACTTCATGATAAACATTATTGGCTCAGAAGCATAACTCTTTTAATATGTTCTATCTTCAGCCTATTCCTCCTGCAGTTGGACATTCTACTTAAAAGTTTAAAAACTTAGAATTAATACTGCCACTCATAAGTTACTTCTATGCTAACCAAACTAGGAGAGAATGTAACACTGCTTAAATTCATTTGTTAACAAAATTATACTTTTGGCATTAGAGGTCAGAAATCTATAATGGCCTAGCAAAGCTACCGCTTGACCTCAGGCAATATATGAACCTTTGCGTATGGACCATGATATTAAAGGTTACATGTTGGCAAGAAGGCAAAAATACATACATAAGGATTCCTAGATTTTTGGTAGATTTAAACTTTAACCTTTAAATTCTGAAATAACAGAATATGAGACATGACATCCATGGGAAGAAAAACTATCTTCATAGTGAGAAAAAAAAGGTTTGACCTGGATTCTAGCGATTATACAAATTAGTTTATACCAATTAGTTTATTGCTCTTGCCCTTGGTTTCACATGTAAAATAATACTAGTTAGGTTTTCTTTCAGCCCTAAAATGTTCATTCTTATGTCGTTCATAAATAGGCATGACAAATGAAATAGTATAGAATGAAACAGTTGTACTCATACTACTCTAATTCAGCAAGCTCAAATTAAGGGTACCAAAATATATATAGTAGGAAGACA
>NW_007046139.1:0-954 GCF_000164805.1 Carlito syrichta
GGGTATGGGACCCATGAAACTGCAGCTGAGGAAGTTGGAGCAGAACACCTATTACGAGTCACCAAAGACACAACAGTGTGTAGACCTTCCCAGCGGATCACAAGCCAGGTCCCTGACTTGAGGGGACTGAACTCCATATGGATATCAGGAGCTACTGGAAAAAACAGCCACAGATAAGCTACCAATCAACTATCAGCAGCTCATCTACCAATCGCTGGACATCTTCAACCTGCTGATACCCAAAAGCCAACAACCAAATGGTGGTGTGCACTCAGCCTCACTGATCTGTTTTCTGGCAGCCCTGCACACCTGCCACCCGGGATGCACAGAAGAAAGAAAGGCAGGAAAAAGAAGAGAACAAAAAGGATAGAAAGGATGACAAAAGCTAGGCGCGGTGGCTCACACCTATAATCCCAGCACTCTGGGAGGCTAAGGTGGGAGGACTGCTTGAGCCCAGGAGTTTGAGGCCAGCCTAGGCAACATAGTGAGACCTCATCTCTATGAAAATACAAAAATTAGCCAGGCATGGTGGCACACACCTATAGTTCCAGCTACTCGAGAGGCTAAGGCAGAAGGATCACTTGAGCCCAGGCGGACGAGAGGACGAGGCTGCAGTGAGCCGTGGTTATGCTACCGCACTCTAGGGCTTAGTGACAGAGTGAGAGTCCAACTCAAAAAAAAAAAGCCGGGCTCGGTGGCTCAGCCTGTAATCCCGCGCCTTCGGGAGACTGAGGTGAGTGGATTGCCTGAGCCCGTGGGTTCGAGACCCGCCTGGGCAGGTAAGACCTCATCTCTACAATAAATCAAAAAATCAGCCGGGCGTAATAGCGCATGCCTGTAATTCCGGCTACTTGGAAGGCTGAGGCGGAAGGATCGCCGGAGCCCAGCGGGTCGAGGCTGCGGTGGCCAGGAGCGGCCACTGCACTCCAGTCTGGGCGACAGAGTGAGACTCCA
>NW_007046140.1:0-1119 GCF_000164805.1 Carlito syrichta
AGTCTTTTAGAACTGTGTCTGCTCATGTCTAAACATAGTTTCTTTTCTTGTTCTGAAGGATGTCTGTTGATTATTTTCATACTTTGATCAAATAAATTGATAAGTCTGCTACCCATTAGTTGAGATTCCTGAGCATGTGGACAATGTATGCTTCTTGAGTACATGTTCTTACTGTGATTAAATGGAAGGTATATATATCACAGTTGAATGCAGGGTTATATATACCCATTCACCAAGTGTTATAATTATGTCGATCACTTTTATAAACCCCTACAATATTTTTGTCTGCTTGACCAATTGGTGTTTTGAGAGCATGTGTTTATAAATGCCATATCTGAATGTAGATTTTTTCATTTTTGCCTTGAAATTTGTCAACCTTTTTCTTTATGTTTTTCAAATCAAGGTCATTAGGCATTTGCATATGCCTGACTGTTAAACTTTTTAGATGGACTTTTCCTTTTATCATTATATAATGTTTTTATCTATTCCTATTAGTGATCTCCACTTTAAATTGTATCTTTATTTGATAGTAATATTATTGAACCCACTTTCTTTTGAATACTATTTTTTTGATAATCTCCTTATATTTAACTTTTTTTAGGCATATCTTTTAAATGGCATGCAGCAACATTTTGCTTGTTAAAACTCAGTTTGGGATTTGTACTTTTTTGGGAAGATGGAGAAAATATATTTTTTTCATTGACTATAACTAAAACTCTGTGGACATTCTATATAAAACAAGCATAACACTTTGAAAGGTAGCAAGATGAAGGTTGGCTGCCTAGGAACCTCAGGACCTAGAGAACAACGAGTGATAAGTTTCCTTTGTTTTCATTTTGCCCCATATACTCCAGGCTATACACTGTAGAAGCCAACACCTACAAACACCAGTGAACAGATAAATAAAGCCTCAAGGAAAACTTTCTCTGGCCAAAGATCAGAAAGAGGCAGCCTAGAAAGACAAAGTTTATAGACAACAACATTCCTTCTCCTACCAAACACCACAGAAAGAAATGAACTGTATCCCCACTCCCACCATTGCCAGAAAAGTCCCAGTAGGGAGTCTAGACTCCCACCCTTCCAAGGCTGTAATGCTGCAACCATTTTGGTGTCACAATG
>NW_007046141.1:0-921 GCF_000164805.1 Carlito syrichta
AACACATAGGAAATGCAATTTAAGAAAGCAGCAAAAGTTGGGAGAAAGATAAAATCTGATTGCATGCTTTGCCTTTTGGTGAATTTATTTCTTCTCTCTTGTTTCTTGAAAAATAAAACATCACTTTATGTTAATATACCAATGGCCATTTATTAAATATTAACCATATGCCTGAAACTGCGTTTGGATCTTTAAAACTGCTCAATACCATGATGGTATATTAATTCCCATTCTACAGATAAAGCAACAAAGGAACAAAGAAGTTAAGAGAGTTGCCCAAGAGAGCACAGTTAGTAAGTGGCAGAGTCCTTTTTTTTCTAATTAAAGCAATTCTTGCTTACTGTAGAAAAATTAGAAAATGGAGAAGAAGCATAAAGATGGAAATTAAAATCGGCCACGAAGTCACCCTTCCTAAGTAACCCAAATTACCTCTTTAGCTCCAAATGTCTAAACAGTAGCAAACCGTGAAGTGTGCTTATTGTAATGCCTGTGAGTGTGTGTTGTGCTTGTTCCTTTTCTGTTCGTGCTCTTTTCTGTTCCCAAGTTTCCTTTTTCCTGTGGCATTTCTCACCCCTCACCCCCAGTGGCTCTTCTCTTTACATCACTTCTTTAAAGTAGGACCTGAGGGAAAGGAAAAGAGGATTCCCAGTGGGGGGCAGGAAAGGCATCTCGCTTCTTCCTCCTATCTTTGTACCCTGGTGATTCCTTCCCACCCTTGCAATAGTCAGTCCCCATCCTCCCTCTCCCGGATTGGCCTGTTGACACATGACATGTAGCCTGCACAGGAAGAACTGACAGGGATGCACATGCATGTTTACGAGCAACAGACGGTGGGAGTAAACACGGCCAAGCCATCTTTCATCCACAACACACATTATTGATTTTTCTCTAATTAAAACAGTCACAACAACCATTGTTGTC
>NW_007046142.1:0-696 GCF_000164805.1 Carlito syrichta
AGTCTGGGTGACAGAGTGAGACTCCAACTCAAAAAAGAAAAAAAGAAAAAAAGAAAAAAAGAAAAAAAGAAAAAAAAAATCTATGAAGTTAGCTGTGTACGATAACTCATGCTTGTAATCCCAGTACTTTGATAGGCTTAGGTAGGAGGATCACTAGAGGCCAGAAGTTCAAGACCAGCCTTGACAACATAGCTTGACCTCATCTTTACAAAAAGTTTTTAAAAATTAACTTGGTGCGGGACTGCACACTTATAGTTTTAGCTTTCAGGAGGCTGATGCAGGAAGATCACATGAGCACAGGAGTTGGAGGCTGCAATGAGCCATGATCGTGCCACCACAGCCCAGCCTGGCTAACGAGTGAGACTCTGACTAAAAAACAAAACAAGGCCGGACTCTGCTCAGCCTGTAATCCCAACTCTTTGGGAGGCCAAGGCCAGTGGATTGCTTGAGCCCATGGGTATGAGACCAGCTCAGACAACTTGGCGAGACCTAGTCTCTACAATAAAATAAAAAAAAAAATAAACTGGGCTCGGTGGCTCAGCCTATAATCTCGCGCTTTGGGAGGCTGAGGTGAGTGAATTGCTTGAGCCCGCGGGTTCGATAGCCGCCTGGACAACTTGATGAGACCTCATCTCGACAATAAATCAAAAAATTAGCTGGGTATGGTAGCACGTGCCTGTAGTTCCAGCTACTTGG
>NW_007046143.1:0-2751 GCF_000164805.1 Carlito syrichta
TGAGGTCTTGCCAAGTTGCCCGGGTGGGTCTCGAACCCGTGGGCTCAGGCAATCCACTCATCGCAGCCTCCCAAAGTGCTGGAATGACAGGCTGAGCCACCGAGCCTGGCAAGAAGCTCAGATTTTAATTAGATGGGGTGAGAAGTGAAACTGCCTTTATAAAATTAATATTGGGCCATGGGGTAAAAGTTGTAAAAGAGACCCGAGCCCAGCAAAGTTGCAGCTGTGGTTAGAATTTAACAAACTGTTGTTTCTAAGTTTGCTTTCACTCCAATTATCTTCATGTCCTGGCCCATGAGAAGGGGGAAGTTGCCCCCCCATGGCTGATCAACAAATTACCCCTTAAACAGATCTCTATAGGGGCCCTCTGTACAGTGGGTAGTACCTGACTGTCTCGGGACTTGATAGTATCTATTATAAAACCTATGAATGGCGTTTGAGATGTTTTTCTGACTTTGACACCTGAAAAGAGCTACCTATAAAAGTCTAGAATAAACTTAGTTTAGCGTAGTATTTTGCTTAGACTTTACCCCTGACATGCTTTGAATCTAGCACAGGTTAGACACAGATAGGATAAATTTCCAAGCCGGGCTCGGTGGCTCAGCCTGTAATCCCGCGCCTTTGTGAGGCTGAGGTGAGTGGAGTGCCTGAGCCTGCGGGTTCGAGACCCGCCTGGGCAACTTGGTGAGACCTCACCTCTACGATAAATCAAAAATCGGCCGGGCATGGTAGCGCACGCCTGTAATTCCGGCTACTCGGAAGACTGAGGCGGAAGGATTGCCGGAGCCCAGCAGGTCGGGGCTGCAGTGACTGAGAGCAGCCACTGCACTCCAGTCTGGGCGACAGAGTGAGACTCCAACTCAAAAAAAAAAAAAAAGATAAATTTCCAATAGTCAGGTTTTAGGAGGTTTGCAGACATTTTAAAATTCCATTTTACTACAGGCCAAGGGCAGCCTACCCCACTCCCTCGGCAAATCTCCCTCAGATGCAAGACAAGGACAATGCAACAGCCTAACCTTTCAATTTATGGTTTAGCATAATAATCTCTAGGAAACTTTTGTGGACTGCATATTTCTGACGGGACATTTCCAGGAAAAACCCCTCCCGGCCCAAATCCCCAAGTTTACCTCATCAGCCCAGCCCTTTGTGACCTACAGGACACCGGCAGGACCCCCCACCATGGCAGCAATCATGTGACTGACCTAGCCATCTCTGCCTGCTGTCACCACCTGATGTCAGTACCTCACTTACCTGCCCCTTCGCAATGACCAGAAGCAGACTACCACCCAATCACCTTAATGACCTTCCCCCATCAAAGGGAAGGTTAAAAGGACTCAACCATGAGCAGCCATTGGCCACTGCCTCTGAGCTATGGCTGTCACTGTGTTTCCTGGCTTTGGCCCTTTCCCTACTTTGGAGAGGTGAATCTCCTCTTTCTCTCTCTCTCTCATTTACTTTTTATTTATTTTTTATTTATTTCATTTATTTTATTTTATTTTTAATTTAATTTTTTTTTTTCTTGTTTGTGTTGGAGTCTCACTCTGTTGCCCACACTGGAGTGCAGTGGCCACTCCCGGCCACTGCAGCCTTGAAATGCTGGGCTCCAGCAATCCTTCCGCCTCAGCCTCCCAAGTAGCTGGAACTACAGGCACGCGCTACCATGCCCGGCTAATTTTTGATTTATTGTAGAGATGAGGTCTTGTCAAGTTGCCCTGGCAGGTCTCGAACCTGTGGGCTCAGGCAATCCACTCACCTTGGCCTCCCAAAGTGCTGGGATTACAGCCTGAGCCACCAAGCCCAGCTCTATTTTACTTTTTACATAAACCATATTTTCTGATCTAACTTCTGTGCAATTCTTTCATCTTTCTTCCAGCACTGGATTGCACACCAGACCACCAGACACCCACACCCGCAGTGGGTCTGACCTAGCGTTCCAGAGGTCCTACTGGGAGTCTGACCCTAACAACACCCAAGGCCCCACCCAGGCCCGGAACACACACCAGGAAGCCAGCTCCCCCAGCTGTGATGCCCCCTCCCATAAATCGGCTCTGTGACAAGAAGATGGTTGCATCACCAACCAATCAGCAATCCCTGTCTTCCTGCCTGCCAAGTTCCTGTAACAACCCTAACTTCTGAGTTTTCTTTTCTTTTTTTTGAGTTGGAGTCTCACTCTGTCGCCCAGACTGGAGTGCAGTGGCTGCTCCCGGCCACCACAGCCTTGACCCGCTGGGCTCTGGCGATCCTTCTGCCTCAGCCTTCCAAGTACCTGGAACTACAGATGTGCGCTACCACGCCCGGCTAATTTTTGATTTATCGTAGAGGTGAGGTTTGTCAGGTTGCCCAGGCGGGTCTCAAACCCGGGGGCTCAGGCAATCCACTCACCTCAGCCTCCCAAAGTGCGGGATTACAGGCTGAGCCACCGAGCCCGGCTCCCACTGAGTTTTTAAAAAATACATTAGTCTCTTAAAGCATGTACAAAACAAAAATGGTACTAGGTTTTCTAACGGCCTGCTTATTTACCAGAGATCTTTCTCTTCATAAAGCTTTGGATTTTGAAAGACTCAAAAAAACTATACTTGCTACGAAAGAAACTGTTTACTGTATTTTATAAATCCCTACCTCAAACCCCGTAAGACTAGGCATATGTAAGGCGCCTGGTAGTAACTGTGACCGTAAAGTTATAAAATATTTGATAGCCAGGCTTGGTGGCTCAGCCTGTAATCCCAGCACTTTGGGAGGCTGAGGTGAGTG
>NW_007046143.1:3113-10123 GCF_000164805.1 Carlito syrichta
TTTGTTTGAATTATGGTGGGCTCTGTGGCCCCAGCCACTCTTCTGATGGGCTCTGTGTTGTTTCAAACCTGCTCGTACGCCGAAGCTGACTGTAAACCGTAGCTTATCTAACATTCCAGGAGGGTTAACTACCTCTACTCTGCCCGTTTGGTCGTTAGTAGTCAATCACCGGCAGCCGAGCCTGTGCCCATGCAAATCAAAAGCGAACCAGCCAATCTCAAGCACTCCGGTCCCCCGACATCACCGTGGACCTAATTGAGAACTAATTATGCAAGGTCCGTGGACTTCGTTTTCTATGTCATGCCTTCTTCTAATTGGATAACGTCTCAAGCCTAGGAAAAACTGGTCACGCCCAGCCCTTCCCTCGCAACTGTGTGTATAAACCACTTGCTGTACTCTCATTCTCGAGCCGCTGTGTCGGTTTCAGTTTGTGAGCCCAGACTCGATCCTGAATAAAGACCCTCGTGTGTTTGCATCGGAGCTGGCTCTTTAGTGGTCTCTCGGATTTAGGACGTTGGGGTACAACAGATTTCTGCTTAGTCTTTGCTTTTCTTTTTTTTTTTGAGTTGGAGTCTCTCTCCGTTGCCCAGGCTGGAGTGCAGTGGCACGCTCACGGCCACCCCAGGCTCAGCCTTCCAAGCAGCCGGAACTACAGGCGCACACTACCACGCCCGGCTCATTTTTTGATTTACTGTGGAGACGAGATCTCACCAAGTTACGCGGGCTGGTCTCAAACCCACAGACTCAGGCAACCCACTCTCTCGGCCTCCCAAAGTGCTGGGATTACAGGTTGAACCACTGAGCCCAGCCTAGTCTTTGCTTTTCAAATGGAAGGACCCCTTCACGGCAGGGCTGGACTGGTGGGACTCAGCTTTTGGTTATTGGGGAATGTCTGGATTTCTTCCTCACTTCTGAAGGGCAGTCTGACTAAATATAGGATTCCTGGGTGACAGGTTTTCGTTATTTGAATGCTTTGAATATTTCAATCCACTGCCTCTGCCCTCCAAAGATTTTGATGACAATCTGATGATCTTAGGAAGAAATTATGTTGTGGGCTATCTTCCTGGCAACCCAACCATACATCTTACGTCTTATGCAACAGAATATGTTCTTATAGTATCATGATGTCACTTAAGTGTCACCACCATTTTGAGACCAATCATTCAGAGTTTAAAGAAAAAGGGGTTTTTGAGAAACCAAAAGTTATTTTAGATTTTCCAATTAACAATGAAAAGGTTATGGAAGCATACTGCAGGCTTTGACTTGTTTTTTTCTGAGTTGACACTCACTGTTTCCTAGGCTGGAGTGCAGTGGCGTGATCATGGCTCACCTCACTTTCAACTTCCTGGGTTCAGGCAATCCTTCCCCTCAGCTTCCCGAAGAGTTAGGGCTACAGACGCATGATTTTCAAATCTGCAGTGGAGATGATGTCTCGCTATGTTGCCCGGGCTGTTCTTGAAAGCCTGGGCTCAAGTGATCTCCCACCCAGGCCTCTCAAAATGCTGGGATTACAGGCATGAGCCCAGCCAGGGGGTAATTTTTGAGAAAGCACACATCGGTCTCTAGAACCCACCTAGACAAACAGAGACAAACAAAAAAACAACTACTGTCACAAGGAGGAAAAGGTTATTGCAAACAAAAAATGAAAAAGAATCCCCAAACCTGGGGAGTAGCCCAGCCACGACGGCTGCTCTGACCTCATAAGGCGCCATTGTGACGGAAGCCTGCACGCCTATATAAGCCCCTGGCTGGCCTGAGGTCTTTGGTCACTATATCCCAGGACGCCCGTACAGCCCCTGCGGAGTGAGACCGTGCGCTGCCTCTGTTGATCCTTGGCCTTCACCTACCTGTGTTGACTGTTTCCTCTCTTTTTCTCATTTTCCTCATTCTCATTTGCTCCTTTCTCTACTGCCTTGTTTCTCTTTCATTTCTTAGTCTTTCTGTGTCTCTCCTCTGTGTCTATTCTTTTACTATTTTCTCCCCCTTTTCCTTTTTCCCATCTTCTTCTCACTCCCTTGGTGCTTTTCCTTGTGTGTGTCTTGTCTTCCCTTGTTGTCTGTCTAAATCAGTTAGTTAGCATTGTTAGTACAGTTCACACACTTTGACTTTTTCTCTTAGCCTTTTTTAGTAGTCGTAGTAGATTTAGCGTGTTTTTGCAGTAGTGTTAGCAACTTAGTATTACTAGTGTTCATATTCTTTGCTTTTCTAGTCTAGTTACTGTAGTGAGTATAGTAGTAGCAGAGTCACACCATGCAGTGGGACGGCGTCCGTATGGACACCCTCTGCCATTACCGAGTCCTCAGGACTCTTGGCAGCGGTGCGTTTGGAAAGGTAGATTTGGCTGAAAACGTGAGAACCGGAACCCTAGTAGCACTCAAAGTGATCGCCGGAGAGCAGCCGGCCTCCAGCTGCTGGCGGCCGTGCTACACGGAGGCCACAATCATGACGCAGCTGAGACATCCCAACATCGTGCAGCTGTTCGAAGTGATCGATAGAGACTGTAGCACTGACCTCATCATGGAGTATGTCTGCGAAGGGGACCTTGACAATCACGTCTACCATAAGGGCCGCCTCGGGGAGGAAGAGGCTCGACGCTTCTTCTGGCAGATGTGCTCGGCCGTCCGCTACTGCCACGAGAAGCACATCGTGCACCGAGACATCAAACCGGAAAACATGCTTTTTGGGGCAGAACGGGGAGGTCAAGCTCACCGACTTCGGACTGAGCACAGAGTTTGAGGAGGGGCAGCGGCTCACCGACATCTGCGGCTCCCCGTGCTACGCTGCCCCGGAGATATACCAAGAGCACGCATACCACGGGCCACCGGTGGACGTTTGGAGCCTCGGGGCCGTCTTATATTTTATGGTCGCCGGGAATCCACCTTTCAATGATAACGATTCGAAAGACCTCGCTGCAAACATCATCGCAGGGAAGTACAGGATTCCCTATTACTTCTCCGACTCCCTGGAAGCGCTCGTCAAAAAAATACTGGTGACTGATCCCACGCAGAGGGCCACCCTGGGGGTCACCATCTTACAAGACCCATGGGTCAACCCCAGCGTGGAGATCCCTAGGGCAGAAGAACCAGAAAGCCCCGAGAACCAGGAGCTCAAAATAACACCAATGAAAACCAGAGGCTCCTTTAAGGACGCTACTGAAGATTCATTCGAATTCACGCATTCCAACTCCCTCCACCCTGGGCAGCCAGAGGGTGGGACTTCAACCTCTCCGGACCCAGAAAGCACAGGCTGGAAGAGGGCCATGAGGAGGTGTGTCAATGCCTTCAGGCGATGTTTCTGCCTGCCGGTCAAGAAGACCAGCCGACAGAGAAGCCGGATGGCTACAGTCGATCCCCGAGACAGGTGAGGCCGAGTCACAAGCCAGGTGTGGGGGCGGTCAAGTGGGCAGCCTTCCTGCACAGTCTATTGGCTATTACATTCTTAACAAAACTATTTTTAATTGACAATTCCTAACGTACACATTTACGGGGTCCATGTGATGTTCAGAGGTACCCACACAGCGTGGCATGATGACATTAAGCTACTCAGCATATCTTGGAAAGACAAAAACTGCTGATGTCACTCGTGTGTAGATGTGAAAAGGGTGACTTCACAGAAGGACAGAGTAGACTGAGAGTGACCAGAGGCTCAGGAGGCCGCCAAGGGAGGGAGAGGGGGTTTGCGGAAAGGGGGTTTGTCAGTCAAAGGGCCCCAGCTTCAGGTGGACAGGAGGAGGAGGTTCTGGCATCAGGCACAGGGAGCGTGGCATCCAGGAGATCGGGGTATTGGGGACTGCAGAGGACCTGGGAGTTCACTGCCATGTCTCCTGCATTCAGGATGAAGACTGAGATCTTCAAGGATGGACAGCAAGATCCTGGGGTCGTGAGGAGACAATGTCGGGGCTTGGCTGGCGGGGACCGCAACAGGTGCGGGAGGAGCCTGGCTAGAAGAGACGTTGGAATGAACTCTCAGGAGCTCTCCGGATCCACCTGTTGTGTGCCCGGCACGTCCGGCCTGGAGGCCACGCCCAGAGTTGTGTCCCAGAGTTGGACGCAGGGCACAACTGCCGCGCGGGCTCAGCCGCTATGTCAGCCGAGAGGACATTCGGCACCCACCCCTCCACCCTGTGGCCTTCGGAGGCAGCCGATCCACAGGAGGGGTGAGCCGAAAGGGCGGCCCGGGAACTAGAGGGCCCCTCCCACCGGGGTGACATCGAGCCGGCTATTTTCTGGGCCCCTTCTCCCTCCCCTGTTCTTCTGTGACTCCTTGAAAAGAGACATGAGTCTCAATAAAACACATTGTTTGCAAATCTCTGAGTCCGCTTGGCGCTCCAGGAAGAGGGGTCTGCATCCTCCCACCATGGAACCGGGGCTGTGCACACCCCATGAAGGCAGCATGCTATGGGTGGGGTCCCGGGCGCTCATCAGAAAAGCCACTTCCGGAAGTGTTAAGGGAGCCCCCGGCAGCAACATCTTATGACAAGTGGTTCCAAGGCCCCTTGGAAGCACTTGCAGGGCAGAAGCGCACTCATCCTGCGTGGGAACACTTTCAGAAGGGAGCTTGAGGTCGGCCTGCCTGTGTCAGTCAGGTCAAGAGGTCCCCAAAGCAGCCGAGGGGTTACACGACGGTGAGGGGTTACTCCGACTGCATATCCTGGAGTCAGGCCTTCCATGGTGATGTTTCCTCCTTTTCACAGCAGAGGCGGGGAGCAGCCCCACTCAGCTCAGAGGCCTGGCCCGGCCCCGGGTTGAAGCAGAGCTCCAGGTGACCTGGGCGTCAGGCGACCAGGGGTCAGGCCCAGATCCTGCTGGGAAGGCCTTGCTGCCCAGCGGGGAAGATGAGACAGGGGCCCGCCTCTCTGCACACCAGAGTCACCTGTTCACAGGGCCAAAGAAGGACACGCACGGCCCTGTGCCCCCAACTGATCCTGGGGCCGTGGGGGCAGCTTCTGAAGGAGGTGGGTCTGGCAGGCTCCAGCACTTGGGGGTGTCCCCGAGAAAAGGCCAGGAGGCACTGTGAGCAGAGGGAAGCCAGAATGACAGAAGCACACACGACGGAGACGGGAGGAGGCTGGGCCTGGGGGCGGGACCAGGCCCTGCTTCCAGGATGGCACCCACGGGCGCATCAGCTCTGGGTCTCCAATCTTATCCCGCCCCTGCTCATATCCGATGGCCGGACATTCTGCTCCTGAGCCTCCTCTCCTCTCCTCTCCTGCGAGCTTCAGGGCTGGCTGGCCGGGCCAGGGGCCGCCTCTTCTGTCCCTCATTAGTCCAACCTCGGGGTCGGGATAGGAAAAGGCCACCACCAGCTTTGTTCACTTGTCTGGCGATCTGGCTTCTGGACGTCTTGTTCAGGCAAAACCCATGCAGGACATTCTCTTCGGAGGCCCCTAGGGGTGGGGGGTCTTGAAGGACCACCACCCCAGCATCTCCAGGACGGAGGTCAGAATGAAGGGAAAGTGGAGCGTTGGCGGAGATATCGGCCCTCCAATGCCACCGTCAGGTGTCTTCTCAGAGCCTCGGGGATCCCAAGGACAACCAAATGAAGGCGCTTTTCCTGCCTCCCGAATAGTGATGATGTGGTTTGCCAGCACAGTGTGGGCAGAGTCAGCTGGGAGACAGGGCACCCCATCCCCTCCAGAACCTTCTGCCCTCAGGAACACTCATAGGCTGCTTTAGCCCTCGTGGGCCCCTGAGAGCCCCGGTTCTGCTAGCCCTGGCTGTGTGCTCCTAGGCTTGTCCCTTGGCTTCTCTTTGCAACCTCTTCCTTATCTGCAAAATGGTAGTAGCGATAGAAACAACAGTGCCCAGGTTGTCCAGACTGGTCTTGAACCTGCGGGCTCAGGCAACCTACTCGCCTCGGCCTCCCAAAGTGCTGGGATCACAGACTTGAGTCACCGTGCCTGGCTAGCTCTCCCATGTTGCCAAGTTCACTCCCGCTTGCTGAATTTGCAATGTTGAGTCTATGGATGGGTTATTTCATGGAGCTTCTGAGGTAGGTTGTGTCAGTTAGGAACACTTTTCAGTTAGAAGTAACAAAAAGTCCATTTCTTGATGATTTCATCACAGGGGTTTATTTTCTTTGTGTCGAAAGCAGGGCTGGCTTAGGATCAGCTCTTCCTGCCTTAGAAGGTCACTGTCCTGAGCATCCAGTAGACTTCTGTCCAGGCCTCCTTGGCCAGAACTGTGTGCAGCCGAGACTAGGAAAACAAGGGTATTATCCAGGCAGGGCACAATGCTGCCCTGAACCAAGCTAGGCTGCTACCAGCAAGGGGCAGGGGAAAGGGACATTGTGGACACCACCGCCAGGCCCGCCTCATGAGACGAGAGGTATTCCAGAGAAAGGGAAGAAAAAGAAAGTCTGATCATGTCTCTGTCCCTTCTGAGGGAAAACACGGCTGTCTCTGAATGCAGGGGGAGGTTTGCAAGGCTCAGGCAAACTGGCCCAAGGCAACTTGTCCTCTGGTCAGCGAGCTCGGCAGTTCACGGACATTTGCTGGGCATGCACTGCCCTCCAGGGGTTGACCGAGGTGTGGACACGTGGGAATGCCAGCTCTGGCTCCAGCGCTGGGAAAAGGCTCATCTAGTGGTGGAGACAGAACGAGTAATAAAGGCCCAGGAGGCCTTTGTTCACCCAGGCACAGGCGCTTAGTGGACGCGGAGTCTGTGCCAGCTGCTGTGCCGGGCACATGTGGCGAACGGCACGAGGCCGTCTCTGCTCTCCTGGAGCAGCCAGTCTCTGGGAAGGTGAGTCAGCAGGTGAGCAGACGTGTGTGGGGGGAACGTGGCAGTTTGTGAATACTCCGAACGGCATGAGCAGGATGCAGGGATGCTTGGGGTACTTGCTGCCTGCTGACGTCTGGTGGTCGGGGAAGACCTCTCTGACCATGTGGCATTCGCTGTTGGCAGCTTTTGGCTGCAAATACCCATGGCGTGGCCTGTGGGCTTCCTCCGGCTTCAGGGGCATGCTTGGCCCGTGTGGGATGAGTTAATGGCGGGGGGGCGGGGGGGGGG
>NW_007046143.1:11199-12030 GCF_000164805.1 Carlito syrichta
CTCTTGCCTCAGCCTCCCAAAGTGCTGGGATGACAGGTGTGAACCATCATGCCTAGCTTTTTAAATGTTGAGGGGCAGAAAATGCAGATGTTATTCAAGCTGTTCCAGAGCATGACAAAGATGATGTAATTTGTTTTTATAAATTCAGTATAATAGTGATTCCAAAATTCTATCAAGACAATGGAAATTAAAAGTAGGGAACACCCTCGGGTCCCCTCCCACTGTGGAAGCTTTTCTGTCCTCTTAATAAACACTGCTTTCTAAAAAAAAAAAAAAAAAAAGGAAGGAGAAATTAAAAGTAGAGACCAGTATTATATACCCTGTCAAAGTCTTATATAAAATATTAGCAATCAGAATTCAGCAGATCTTTAAATGACACATGGAATCCATCCTAAGAATGCAGGGAGAGGCTGGGCTCGGTGGTTCAGCCTGTCATCCCAGCACTTTGGCGGGCTGAGGTGAGTGGATTGCCTGAGCCCGTGGGTTTGAGACCCGCCTGGGGAACTTGGCGAGACCACATGTTTACAATAAACCAAAAATTAGCTGGGCATGGTAGCGCACACCTGTAGTCCCAGCTACTTGGAAGGCAGAGGCGGAAAGATTGCTGGAGACCAGCTGGTGAGGCTACGGTGGCTGGAAGTGGCCACTGCACTCCAGTCTGGGCGACAGAGTGAGACTCCAACTCAAAAAAAAACATAAAAAAACCTACGACCAGCTGGGCTCAGTGGCACAGCCTGTCATCCCAGCACTTAGGGAGGCCGAGGCGAGTGGATTGCCTGAGCCTGTGGGTTCGAGACCAGCCCGGGCAACTTGGAGAGACCTCGTCTCTAC
>NW_007046144.1:0-3170 GCF_000164805.1 Carlito syrichta
CTAACCAGCTGTCTAGATAGCTGACTTAAATAGAAAGCTACATAGCTAGCCAGTGGGCTAGTCAGCTGACTTATCTAGGTGACTTAACTATCTAGTCAGATGACTATACAGTTGACATAAGTAGCTAGCTACCTAGTTGGAAAGCTGGCTAGCAGGGTGACTTAAGGTGACTTAACTTGCTCACCAGCTGACTTAATTGCCTAGCTACGTAGCTAGCCATCAGGCTAGACAGCTGACTAAACTAACTGACTTAACGAACTAGCCAGTTGGCTAGTCATCAGACTTAACTAGCTAGCTACCTAGACAGACAGCAGGATAGCCAGCTGACTTAACTAGCAGACATAACTAGACGCCTGATTGTTAGCCCTCTGAATTAACTAGCTACCTACATACATAGCCCTCTGGTTTGCCAGCGAACCTAATTACCTAACTACCTAGGTAACCTACTGGCCAGTGAGCTGACTTTACTAGGTGACTTAACTAGCTAGCCAGCTTACCTAATTAGCAGGTTTAACTACCTAGGTACATACCTAGTCAGCTGACTTAACTTGCTGCATTAACTAGCTAGCTCCCTAGCTAGCTATCATATAGCTAGCTGACTTAACTAGCTAGCTAGCTGACATATCTACCTGAATTAACTAGCTAGCTACCTAGCTATCCAGCACACTTAACTAGCTGAAATAACTAGCGAGCCTGTTGTCTACACATCTGATGCAACTAGTTTTTGAATAGCTAGCCAGCTGGCTAGACAACTGACTTAATGAGCTGACTTAACTAGACAGCCAGCTGGTTAGCCAGCTGACTAAACTAGCTGACTTTACTAGCTGGCCAGCTGGCTAGCCAGCTCACTTAATTGCCTAGCTACCTAGCTAGCCTGCAGCCTAGCCAGCTGACTTAACTAGCTGACTTAACGAAGTAGCCAGTTGTCTAGCCAACAGACTTAGCTAGCTAGCTACCTAGGGAGACAGCTGGAAAGTCAGGTGACTTAAATAGGTGACATAACAAGATAGTCTCATGGCTAGCCAGCTCACTTAACTAGATACCTACTTACAGAGACCACTGGCTTCCCAACTGAGTTAACTACCTAACTACCTAGCTAACATGCTGGCCAACAAGCTGACTTAACTGCGTGACTTAACTAGCTAGCCAGCTGGCTTGCCAGCTGATTTAACTAGCTAGCTACCCTGCTTTGCAACTGGCTAGACAGCTGACTTATCTAAATGACATAACCAGCTTACTACCTAGCTAGCCAGATGACTTAACTTGCTGACTTAACTAGCTTACTTATCCTGCTACCCAGCTGGCTGAGCAGCTGACTAACTAGCTGACTTAAGTAACTAGAGTGCTGGCTGGCTGGCTGAATTAACTTGCTGACTTAATCAACTAGCCAGCTGGTTAGACAGCTGATTTAATTAGCTAACTACCTAACTAACTAGCTTGGAAGCCAGTTCAATTAATAGCTGACTTAGCTTTCTAGCCAGCTGGCTAGCCAGCTTACTTAACAAGCTTTCCACCTAGCTAGCTAGGTGGGAAACAAGCTTAATTACCTAGTTGACTTAACCTGCTAGACAACTGGCTAACCAGCTGACTCAACTAGCTGACAACTAGTTAGCCAGATGGCTCGCCAGCTGACTTAACTAGCTGACATAAATAGCAGGCCTGCTTGCTTGTCAGCTGAATTAACTTGCTTGCTATATTTAGCCATCTGGCTAGCCAGCTGACTAAACTAGGTGACTTAACTAGCTAGCCAACCGTCAAGATAGCTGAGTTAATTAGCAAGCTATATGGCTAACCAACTGGATAGCCAACTGACTTAATTAGGTGAATTAACTAGTTAGCCAGCGGTCTATACTGCTGACATAACTATCTAGCTACCTAGCTAGCCTGCTGCCTAGGCAGCTGACTTAACTAGGTGACTTAACTAGCTAGCCAGCTGTGTAGCAGGCTGACTTTACTGACTAGGTACATAGGTCACCAGCTGGATAGCCAGCTGACTTAACAAGCTAGCTACCTAGCTAACCAGCTATATATTGAGCTAACTTAACTAGGTTACTTAACTAACTACCTAACTGGCTAGCCAGCTGACTTCACTAGCTAGCTATCCAGCTAGGCACCTGGCTAGCCAGCTTACTTAATTTGGTGACTTAACTTGCTAGCAAGCTAACTTAACTAGCTGACTTAACCAGCTAGCTACCTAGCTCACCAGCTGACTTAACTGGCTGGCTTAACTGGCTAACTATCTAGATAGCTATCTAGCTCGTCAGCTGACTTAACTAGCTGACTTAATGAGCTACATAGCTGACATAACTAGCTGACTTATATAGCTAGATTCCTAGGTTACCAGCTGGCTTAACTAGCAGAAATAGCCAGCTAGCCAGATGGTTAGTCATCTGATTTAACTGATTTTTTAACTAGCTAACCACCTCTATAGCCAACACAATTAATGAGCTGACTTGACTAACTAAGGAGCAGGTTGCCAGCTGACTTAACTAGCTGACTTAACCATCTAGTCAGCTGGCTAGCCAGGGGACTTAACTAACTGGATACCTATCTAGCCAGCTGGTTATCCAACTGACTTACCTAGCTGACTTAAGGTAGCAAGCTGGCAAGCCAGCTCACTTAACTAGCTGGATACCTACATAACCTGCAGGATAGTCAGCTGACTTCACTATCAGACTTGAATAGCTAGCCTGCTGGTTAGCAAGCTGACATATCTAGCTAGCTACCTGCCTAGCTAGCTGGTTAGACAGCTAACTAAATTAGCTGAGTCAACCAACTAGCCAGTTGGCTAGCGAGCTGACTTAACATGCTGACATCACTAACTACTCAGGTAGCTATCTAACTGACTTAACTACCTAGATACATGTAATGCCAGTTGGCTAGCAAGCTCTCTTAACCAGCTGAATTAACTAGCTATCCAGCTGTATAGCCAACTGACTTTACTAACTCACTACATAGCTAGCCGTCTGGCTAGCCAGCTGACTTAACTAGCTGACTTAACTAGCTAGCCCTCTGGCTATCCAGCTGACTTGACAAGTTTGGTACCTAGCTATCCAGCTGGCTAGCCAACTGACTTAACTTGTTGACTTAACCAGCTAGCAAGCTGGCACAGCTAGCTGATTTTACTAGTTTGCCAGCTGGCTACCCAGCTGACATAACTAGCTCTCTAC
>NW_007046145.1:0-777 GCF_000164805.1 Carlito syrichta
AACAGCTTTATGCCAACAAATCTGAAAAATCAGATGAAATTGACAGATCCCTAAAAAATAGAACTCACTAAAACTGACCCAAGTAGAAATAGAAAACTAAAATTTCCTAAAACTACTAAATCAAATGAATCATAGTTTAAAATCTTTCTGCAATAAAAACCCAGGCTACAATGACTTTATAGGTGAATTCTAGCCAACATTCAAGGAATTAAAAATTTCAACCTTAATAGTCTTCAGAATACAGAACAAGTAAAAATATTTTTTAACTTATTTGTTGAGGCTAGCATAAACTTGTTAACTAAACATTATAAGGAGAGGCCTGAAAGGAAAATTGCAGGTCAGCATCTCTTATATACAAAAGTCCTTTTTAAAAATCGACAGATTAAATCCAGCAAGATATATAGTCAAATATAACGTACATGACCAAATTGTGTTCATATCAGGAATGGATAATTGGTTTAACATTAGAAAACCTATAAGTCATTTAATATTAAATTAAACATAGCCTCAAAACATATGAAGGAAAAATTAACAAAATTGCCAAATCCACCATCACAGTGGGAATTTTAATATACCTCTTTCAATAATGATTGGTCAACTTGACATAAAATTAGTTGAAAATTTGAATAACACAGTTAGAGTCTTGAACTGCACAATTAGAGAAAACACATGCTTTCGGTTTTCACCAGAACGAAAGTCTCAGCAATCACCAAAAAAATCACTGACCCAATGGCTTAAAATTAGAAACCATAGCAGTCATATAAAAACAACAAAAGC
>NW_007046146.1:0-910 GCF_000164805.1 Carlito syrichta
TTCTCAGAGGAGGTGGGACTTGGCTGTTGTGGGTTGGGAAACAGCAGAAGCAAAGGCGAGGAGTCAGGAAGGAGTGGAGAGGAGAATGTACTTTGGGGTGTTTTTGAGACATGAGATTCTAGAATATAGGATCAGGATAGTTTAGAGCAGGGATGTCCAACCTGTGGCCCGCAAGGTCACATGCAGCCCAGGACAGCTAGTAATGTGGCCCTACAAAATCCTTTGACAAACAAGTTAAAACAAAGATTTCTTTTTTTTTTTTTTTTTAATTCTCTGGTATGTTTAATTTTGTGTAAGAAACAGAATAATGACAGGCAGGCGTTTATGGTAAACTGGGTTTGAGCGGGCCACAGATGTGTCCTGCAGAGCCCAGATGCTCCAAGTTTCTGTGGAGTGCTCTTCTGGCTGAGGAATACCGCAGAAAAGGAACTGCAGGCCCCTTAGAAAAAATAATGTCCATTCTGCAGGGCTCACTGGGCAGTTGGGGGAGGAAGAGGGTCATTAGACTCCAGTGTCTATGCCTGTGCCTAGTGGGAAGGAGAGAAGTATCTGCTCGGAGGGCAGGGTGGGGCTTTGGAAAAGCCCAGGAAGGGTGATCCTCACTTACTCTGACCCAACCCTTGGAACCAGGTGAGGCTTCAAGCTCTGAGGAAGAGCCTCCATCCCCAGAGGACAAAGAGAACCAGGCCCCAAAACGGGCTGGCCCGCATCTACGCTTTGAGATCAGCAGCGAAGATGGGTTCAGCGTGGAGGCAGAGAGCTTGGAGGGTGAGTTGGGGGTGGCAGTGGCGGGGGGGCAGTGTCCCTAAAACACCCCATCCTGCCTCTGCTCTTGTCTGTCCCCTCTCCAGGGGCGTGGAGAACTCTGATCGAGAAGGTGCAAGAGGCCCGAGGGCATGCCCGACTCAGG
>NW_007046147.1:0-821 GCF_000164805.1 Carlito syrichta
TCAAAAAATCAGCCGGGCATGGTGGCACATGCCTGTAATTCCGGCTACTCGGAAGGCTGAGGCGGAAGGATCGCCGGAGCCCAGCAGGCCGAGGCTGCGGTGGCCGGGAGCGGCCACTGCACTCCAGTCTGGGCGACAGAGTGAGACTCCAACTCAAAAAAAAAAAAAAAAAAAAGAATGAAAAAACTTATAACTGCATACCTGTATCTTTTAGGCTAGGTTGTAATATGTTTAGCATGTGGATACACTATAAACCCACAAGAATGTATGTATAAACATATATACATAAATTATATGTATATAGTATTTTCTGTTAAGCAATTACATGCATTATAGAGAACCTAAAAAGCAGACATTTTAACAAATTAGTCTTTTGCATTTACTTAATAGTTATTATTTATAATGTTCTTCTTTCTTTTCTGGGAATCCAAATTTTCATCTTACATCATTTCCTTCACACTAAAAACCATCTTTTAGCATTTCTTATAGTGTGGATTTACTAGTAATAAATTTTCTTAGTTTCTTTTTTTTCTAAAAATGTGTTTATAGTACCTTCGATCTTGAAAAATGTAATGACTAGATATAGAATGCTGGGTTGGCAAACTTATTTTAGCATTTTAAAAAGGTCATATTGTCTTCTGGTTTCCACAGTTTTTGACATAAAGTTGGCAATTAATCATCTGTCCCTTACAGTATATTTTTTCCTCTTCCTGCTCTAAGGGTTTTCTCTTTAACTTTGTCTTTCAATTGTTTATTATGACACGTCTCAATGTGGGCATCTTTATTTTTACTCTCCTTGGCATATACTGGTAATTGTGTAT
>NW_007046148.1:0-802 GCF_000164805.1 Carlito syrichta
TCCTTCCGCCTCAGCCTTCCGAGTAGCCGGAGTTACAGGCGTGCGCTACCACGCCCGGCTGATTTTTTGATTTATTGTAGAGATGAGGTCTTGCCGCCCAGGCGGGTCTCGAACCCGCGGGTTCACGCAATCCACTCACCTCAGCCTCCCAAAGGCGCGGGATTACAGGCTGAGCCACCGAGCCCGGCCAGGTTGTGGTTTTCAAGTAAGAACTCAAGTCTGCAAACAGGGAGGCTTTCTCAGGCCATATTTAGTTTGATTAATACATCAAAAGCATTTCTTAAACAAGATAGATAAATAAATCAAATAGTTGACAAATGAGATCCTTCACTATAATTTGCATTTCTTCTATGACTTATTTCTCTTAAAGATGTTAAATTAAGTTTAGCTGTCTCCTTACATCTTTTAAGTTTGGCCTACAGATTTCTCCTGTACTTAGTATATTGCCTCAGTTAGATGTGTAAACAGGCTGTAAACAACTCTTGTACCTATTACTGAGTTTTGCTCAAAGTCAACCAATTGTTCAAACCCGTTCAAGTAAGGCAAATGCAGACTAGTAACCAATTCGGTTGTTTCTGTACCTCGGTTCTGTTTTTGTATGTCACTTTCCTTTTTCTGTTCATATATCTTCTTCAAAGAACTGGTAGTATGTGAGTCTCTCTGAACCTATTCTGTTTCTGGTTCAGGAGCTGCCGATTTGCAAATTGTTCTTTGCACAAGTAAACTTTGTTAAATTTAATCTGTCTGAGATTTTTTTTTTTTTGAGTTGGAGTCTCACTCTGTCGCCCAGACTGGAGTGCAG
>NW_007046149.1:0-740 GCF_000164805.1 Carlito syrichta
CATAAACTCTTATATACCCCCCCCCTTGATGCTCTGCACAGAGTAAACCTCAGTAAGGACTTAACAAACTGGCAAACACACACACACACACACACACACACACATACACGTGTGCGTGCACGTCCGCGACTAAGCTGTTTTTTTCCAGAATCCCAGGATGGTAGCGTGAAATGTGCCAAGTCCACCTGATATTTTATGAAGTTGATCTCACTTATTTTAATTTCATTTCAGTAAATGCGATCTGAGCACCCCTCAGTGCTGGGCACTGTGTGTAGCATTAGAAATGAAAAAGACCCAGTCTCTGCCCTCAGGCAGCTGACCATTTTGTGGGGAAATGGACTTGAATACAAGAGCCCTAAAACATGCTGAGTTCTCTCCTAGGAGGATGGAGAAAAGTGACAGGAGACTCAAATAATTTGGAGGGGGTAAAACATTCTGCCTGTGAATATCTGAATGAGGTCTTAGAGGCTATGAAGGACAAATTGAAACTTGGATCAGGGAAACCATTTAGGGGGTAAGGAGACAACAATCTTGAGAGAGAGTGCAGGTGCTAAAACCAACAGAACTTGGTGTACTTAAGCCAAGGTGGTAGGAAAGAATGAAAACTCAATGGCTGTCAGCTTGGCCTGCATTAATCATTACAGTATGCAGGGACAGAGGAATGAGCTGTCTTTGGTTTTAGTTTGTGTGTTTGGTTTTAGGCATAGTTGTTGTTAATAAGATGATGGGTTTGACATTTC
>NW_007046150.1:0-661 GCF_000164805.1 Carlito syrichta
CAGCAGGAGGAGTGCCTTAGTTGATTTTCAGAAGCTGGCACTGGGCTAGGTCTCATCCTGACCTCTGCGCACCCCATGGCAGTTTCCCACCAGATGCCTAAGTCAGGAGGTTTGGAGGGTAGACGGGGCTGGATGGCAAGGGTGATGACACTTGATGTTGTTCTGGGTGGTGAGGTGCCCGAGAGGATCCGGGCAGGGACACAGCATCACGGTGTTTGTTAAGAGCTGCGCTGGACAAAGACGGGACTGCAGGTCGAAGGGGGCTAGCTCTGTGCAACAGAGCACCATGACTGTCCCCAGGGTCTGGGGACCTCGGCAGGCCAGGTTTGAGGTTTGAGCAGCCCATTACTGTCCTTGCCCTCTGTTGAGGACTGGGGAGTGAAAGTTTCCAGCAGAGCTGTAGCCCTCAGGGCAGGGGAAGGGCAGGTGGGGGGGACAGTGCCTGAGGCTGCAGGGCCTCTAGACCACCCAGCTGTGGGAAAAGCTGCTTCTACCCAAAAGGCTGTGCCTATGTGTGGCGTGGGGGAAGTGGAGTGAGAAGGGCACCTTCCCTCTGCGGAAGAAGGCGCCCCTTATGCACCCATTCTTCTGTCCTTGGGAGAGTCATAATCACACGTGTTGATTTTGCTCAACACCCCTGGTCATGGTGAGGGGTGTTAGC
>NW_007046151.1:0-660 GCF_000164805.1 Carlito syrichta
ATCTTAACTAAGGAGTAACCAACCATGTGACTGAACATGAAAGATCATTTTTTAAATGATGGTAATATTTACTCAACCTAATTCCTTATAAGGAGTGAGGGACAAGGAAAAGCTGAGTATATTTCCTACGTCTCTTGACTAGAGGAGAATTTAACTAAATGCTGTATAAATACAAACAGGAAGTTCACACATGCTGATTTGCCCAGGGTAATCCATCTGTATGCATGCTGAGTCTATGATTATTAATAGAACCCCTTTGAATTCTCAAAATGTCCCAGATTGCGTGCTAAGTTATATAGTTACCTAAGGACACAGGAAGAAGTGGTATTTGCAGGTGACTTGGAAAAGCTACTGCAGTTTTGGATATGGTGAGTTTGTGCTGTTGATTATAGATTTCTGGGTTTTGAAATTGAAGTTCTGGAGCTTTGGAGACATATCTCAACAGAGATTTTTGAATTCTGAAGTTTAAAGTTTGGAGTTTTAGAAAATAATTAACATACAGAGACAAGGTAAATCCATGGGTAGAGATGATGTCATTCAGGAAGAAATGTAACATAAAACAAAAGAGGCTCTAGAAGGCTTTATTCCTACTATAGCTAGTAATTTAGACTGACACAATGCTCCTTTCAGTAACTGTCCTTTAATTAAAAAAAAAAAAAA